>NW_027507758.1:140523666-140713666 GCF_037356315.1 Lithobates pipiens
AGCTGTGCATAGTAACCAATCCGCTTCTAGCTTCAGCTTGTTCAATTAAGCTTTGGCAATAAAACCTGGAAGCTGATTGGTTTCTATGCAGAGCTGCACCAGATTTTGCATTCTCCAGTTTTAGTAAATAACCCCAGAGGGTATCATAAACAATGCCTATTTTTCATAAAGTTCTTCTGCTAATCTCCTGCAGCCTCTTTGCAGCCACATCCTGTCTGCATGCATTCACTCTAGTGACAGTTCCCTGGCATTTTTCATAGGTGACAACAGTTTGCCATGCCTGGGTGTTTAATGCTGAATCAGACAGTTTGCATCGGAAAGGCCGTGTAGCAAAGCAGAAGCAAATAGGCGGACGGAGACAACAATTTGCCACCCTATAACATGAAGTGCAATAATAAGGACCTTCATGGAAAAATGTTATTTTAAGGGAGGAAGCAGATTTTAAAAAAGTTATACACGATATGCAGTACACACCATATGCCATTCACTGTACAATCTGATTGTAAAATCTCCTTTAGAGTGACCATAATTATAATACAAGGTCACTACTAAGCAGTTCATTTATTATTGATTAAATCAGGCAGGCCCTTGCACTACATAGTTGATAGTAGATCTGAAGGAGATTGTACAATCAGATTGTATAGTGTATGCTCAGCCCTACATTAATATTACGCTTCCTTTAAATGAACCACATAAACATGCACTTTAAAAAGTTATGTGTTTACCAAAACTGATGTTTTAGATGCTTAGTTGGCATAACTAGTCTGGAAGTTTCATCATCAGGTTTATACACGGACAGATGCCATGAAGTATGGCAGAGACATTTCTTAGGGGTATGATGTCACACGACTGTCATCGTACTCCCTGCATAGTTACTACAGGCTACGATGACAGTCGTGTGACATCATACTCCCTGCATAGTTGCTACAGGCTACGATGACAGTCGTGTGACATCATACTCCCTGCATAGTTGCTACAGGCTACGATGACAGTCGTGTGACATCATACTCCCTGCATAGTTGCTACAGGCTACGATGACAGTTGTGTGACATCATACCCCCTGCATAGTTTGCTACACTCTAGCTGCTGGTCGCTCTGCTTTCTGCAACCGCGACGTATCGCATTATAAGCGTGCTGATTTGTTGCATCATTCCAGGCAGGTTTGGTGCCATATGGATCACTCCTAGCAGAATGTGATCAAATCTGTGTCAGTATTTTGCAGTATATAAACAATATAAACAATATAGAGCCTCTGCTATGTAAACTAGGCAGTTCCTTTGCGGTTAGCTTCATAGTCAGCATACTTTTCAGTTAACTGATTAAAGGAACAGTACATACTGAACTATATCTGTGCTTCATAAAATAAAGTGAAGAAAAGTAATCAAAGGCCATTGCACAGCTTATTGAACCTGTCTGTAGTATTAGGACTGCCATTGTTTTTAGTTGTCAATCTGTACGGCTAACAGAACTCCGAGTAGGGAAATAAATTGTTAAATTGTCTTTTGCTTCATAACAGTGACAGTGCTGTTGCTACACTCTAAGGAGTGGGATGGGCTCAGCTCTCGCTTCTGATTGGTGAAGAGATCCATAAAGTGGGTGTGTACCCTTCAATGAAGAAGGTTCCCTTAGCAAGTTCTGCTGCAGTCACATGCTGTATTGTGCTTGTGATGTTATTGTGTGTGCCCTGCTACAGGTGTGACCTAGAACTTCTGCTTGCTGTGCCAAGGACAAAATAATTACCTATGCATGAGCATCCTGCCAGTACTTTTTTAAGGGTTGGTTTATACCTGCTTTGCTGTCTGAAGAGCGATCTGCAGTTGATTGCTTTTCAAATAGCGGTATAGTTGCAGCTGACAGGCATTCAAGAAGGCGATGCTGCCTGTTTCATACCAGGCATTAGTGTTGCCAACCTCCCGCAGCATTTTTTTACTGACAAAAAAATTGATCATTTACTGGTGGAGCAGATTTTTTTACTGACAGCCTGAAAAATGACAGAACTCCTAATAAAAACGAAGACTATCAATATTTAAACAGTATTATTATTATTATTATTTTTATTATACAGGTTTTATATAGCGCCAACAGTTTGCTCAGCGCTTTACAACATTACCGTTACATTACAATTTGGTACAAGAGGAATCAGAGGGCCCTGCTCGTTAGAGCTTACAATCTAAAAAGGAAGGGTCAATTGATACAAAAGGTAATAGCTGTGGGGGGATGAGCTGATGGAGGAAGTAAAAACAGTGTTAGCTAGAAGCAGGATAGGCTTCTTTGAAGAAAAGGGTTTTCAGGGATCGCCTGAAGATGGATAGATTAGGGGACAGTCGGACAGATTGGGGTAGGGAGTTCCAAAGGATGGGAGAAGCTCTGGAGAAATCCTGGAGGCAAGCATGGGAGGAAATGACAAGGGAGATAGAGAGCAGGAGGTCTTGGGATGACCGAAAAGAGCGGCTTGGTTGGTATTTTGGGACTAGCTTAGTGATGTCACTAGGGGCTGGCGTTGTAAATTATTGTTAGTACTTTGAATTTTATTCGTTGGGTGTATGTATGCATGAACACAATATGGAAACTCTGACGATACCAAGTCATTTGCCTGGTTTACACTGTGATAAAACAGCTTGACTATCTATTTTGACTGCCACCCCCCCAACTGCAACTTTAAACTAAGCCTAAAGTGTTTGTAAACCCTTACAGACCACTTTGACCCACAGGTAAGCCTAGATTAAGGCTTACCTGTAGGTGCAAGAAGGTATTTGCAAAAAGACAGGCACCGCTGTCTATGGCGCATGCGTTGTAGACAGTGGCACGCAGGCGCAGTGAGCATGCCGCTGCTAACGGTGATATGCAGTTAGTGGCGACTCCCGTGCGCATGCGTGGGAGTGATACCCAGAAAGAAGATGGACGCTCCGTGGAAGAAGGGACAGCAGTGACATTGCTGGCTCCTGTGTCAGGTAAGTGACACATAATGGGCTACTATGCGATGCATAGTTGCCCATTATGCTTTACCTTTGCAGAGAAACAAAAAGGGTTTACTTCCTCTTAAGTGGTATAATTAGTCTGAAAAAGTATTTTGCAAGTGAATGGGGTTGATTTGCAATCTGTAAGAATGTTCACTTAGACCCCTTTCACACTGGAGGCATTTCTCAGGCATTTTAGCACTAAAAATAACGCCTGTAAAGCTCCTGAAAAAAGACTCATCTGCAATCCGAGTGTGAAAGCCCGGGTGCTTCCCTATTATATCTTCCTAAAGCCCCATACACACTATCAGATTTTCTGCAGATTTTTTCCTTCGGATTTACCAAAACCATATAATATGAGGTCAAACCTTAGGGGTTTCAATTTGTATGTAATCAGACAGGCCCTTGCACTACATGGTTTTGGTAAATCTGAAGACAAAAATCTGCAGAAAATCTGATAGTGTGTGTGGGGCTTTACAGTTCCTTGAAGTCCCCATAGTTTCTCTACAAATTCAGTTCCTGATCCATCAAAAACCCTGCCTTTGTCAGCAGTGGGATCTCAACAGATCAAAATGTTACCAGCCCGCATGATTAAAAATGTGACTTGATGCAACAACAAAGAAAAGTTCCCAGTTTGGCTCACCAGCCAGCCTGCAACAATCTGAATTGTCCTGTCTAACCGTTCACATTAAAAATAGGGGTTTAGTTTGCACACATATGCAAATACGTGCGTAAGCTGCAGAGGCCACTTCACGGCACCCCAGTATTATCTGCAGTCAGAACTCTATAAATTGTGAGAGCCTCCATCGCAGGAGCATATATATAATAATGGATAGATTGAGGGCACATATGAGCCCACTCCTCCTTAAAGGCACAGTGGCGCACTGGACACCCAGCGAATAGCACAATGGCAGCAAAGGTTTCCAGCGCCCCCCCCCCCCCACCCCGCTCACCAAATTACCAACGGTACAAACAAATGGCAACTGTGCCTTTAGACTCCCTCCAGGCATACCTGCCCTCAATCTATCCATTATTATATACTGTATACTCCTCCTATGCTCGCAAAAGGGGGCACATTTGGACAGCAGCATTATAAGTTGTAAGTCTGGGGGGATAGAAGTCTTAGATGTACTAGCAGATTTAAATACACTAACAAATTGAAGCCAAAGCTTCAGCTAATACTTTATAGGCAGTTACAGCAAATAGTTTATTTAATTTTGAGAAAAAGGTTTATCATGAATAAAAGCTATTTATTGTACCCTCTCCTGCCAGGAGTTATCCAATATTATTTCACACCAAATGAAATGCCCAATCTGTCCTGAAAAAAACAAGATATATTCCACCTGGATATACTAAGTAGTTGCGATGATACAATATCTCACAAAAGTAAGTACACCCCTCACATTTTTTAAAAATATTTTATTCTGTCTTTTCATGTGACAAAACTGAAGAAATGACACTTTGCTACAATGTAAAGTAGTAAGTGTACAGCTTGTATAACAGTATAAATTTTCTGTCTCCTCAAAATAACTCAACACAGCCATTAATGTCTACATTAATGTCTAAGCTGGCAACAAAAGTGAGTACACCCCTAAGTGAAAATGTCCAAATTGGGCCCAATTAGCCATTTTCCTTACCAGTGTCATGTGACTCATTAGTGTTAAAAGGTCTCAGGTGTGAATGGGGAGCAGGTGTGTTAAATTTGGTGTTATCACTCTCAATCTCATACTGGTCACTGGAAGCTTAACATGGCACCTCATGGCAAAGAACTCTCTGAGGATCTGAAAAAAATAATTGTTGCTCTACATAAAGATGGCCTAGGCTATAAGAAGATTGCCAAGACCCTGAAACTGAGCTGCAGCATGGTGGCCAAGACCATACAATGATTTAACAGGACAGGTTTCACTCAGAACAGGCCTCGCCATGGTCGACCAAAGAAGTTGAGTGCATGTGCTCAGCGTCATATCCAGAGGTTGTCTTTGGTAATTAGACATATGAGTGATGCTAGCATTGCTGCAAAGGTTGAAGGGGTGGGGGGTCAGCCTGTCAGTGCTCAAACCATACGCCACACACTGCATCAAATTAGTCTGCATAGCTGTCGTCCCAGAAGGAAGCCTCTTCTAAAGATGATGCACAAGAAAGCCTGCAAACAGTTTGCTGAAGACAAGCAGACTAAGGACACGGATTACTGGAACCAAGTCCTGTGGTCTGATGAGACCAAGATAAACTTATTTGGTTCAGATGGTGTCAAGCGTGTGTGGTGGCAACCAGGTGAGGAGTACAAACAGGGGTCAAGTCCTGGGAAAAAAAGTGTGGGAACTCCCACCCAAGATCCATTCCCCCACCAAAAAAAAAAAAAAAAGGTACGCTCATATGCATATATACTTCACAGAAAATACAGTACAACATGTATTGTAAAGTGCCAGTTTACAAAAACAAAATAACGTGTCAAACAAAACAATCAACACAATGGGTGATGATCTTTCCCTCGCAGGGAATTTCTACCACAAATACACCCTGTTCCAAATTCTGTTACACAGCCCATTAGAAAATATCCCACAAAAGGAATAAGTATTGAAGAGTATTGGCAGGGTATTGCAGAGTATTGATAGGGTATTGCAGAGTATTGGCAGGGTATGTATTGAAGAGTATTGGCAGAGTATTGCAGAGCATCGGCAGGGTATGTATTGGCAGGGTATTGCAGAGTATTGATAGGGTATTGCAGAGTATTGGTAGGGTATGTATTGCAGAGTATTGGCAGGGTATTGCAGAGTATTGATAGGGTATGTATTGTAGAGTATCGATAGGGTATTGCAGAGTATTGGCAGGGTATTGCAGACTATTGGCAGGGTATGTATTGGCAGGGTATTGCAGAGTATTGATAGGGTATTGCAGAGTATTGGCAGGGTATTGCAGAGTATTGGCACAGGTTGCAGAGTATTGATAGGTTATTGCAGAGTATTGGCAGGTTATTGCAGAGTATTGGCAGGGTATGTATTGTAGAGTATTGGCAGAGTATTGGCAGGGTATGTATTGGCAGGGTATTGCAGAGTATTGATAGGGTATTGCAGAGTATTGGCAGGGTATGTATTGCAGAGTATTGATAGGGTATGTATTGTAGAGTATTGATAGGGTATTGCAGAGTATTGGCAGGGTATTGCAGACTATTGGCAGGGTATTGCAGAGTATTGGCAGGGTATTGAAGAGTATTAATAGGGTATTTATTGCAGAGTATTGGCAGGGTATGTATTGCAGAGTATTGATAGGGTATGTATTGTAGAGTATTGATAGGGTATTGCAGAGTATTGATAGGGTATTGCAGAGTATTGGCAGGGTATTGCAGACTATTGGCAGGGTATTGCAGAGTATTGATAGGGTATTGCAGAGTATTGGCAGGGTATTGCAGAGTATTGATAGGGTATTGCAGAGTATTGATAGGGTATTGCAGAGTATTGGCAGGGTATTGCAGAGTATTGATACTGATAGGGTATTGCAGAGTATTGGCAGGGTATCACAGAGTATTGATAGGGTATCGCAGAGTATTGATAGGGTATTGCAGAGTATTGGCAGGGTATTGCAGAGTATTGATAGGGTATTTCAGAGTATTGATAGGGTATTGCAGAGTATTCGCAGAGTATTGCAGAGTATTGATACTGATAGGGTATTGCAGAGTATTGATGAGTATTGGCAGGGTATTGCAGAGTATTGATAAGTATTGGCAGGGTATTGCAGAGTATTGATAGGGTATTGCAGAGTATTGGCAGGGTATTGCAGAGTATTGATAGGGTATTGCAGAGTATTGATAGGGTATCGCAGAGTATTGATAGGGTATCGCAGAGTATTGATAGGGTATTGCAGAGTATTGGCAGGGTATTTATTGGCAGAGTATTGGCAGGGTATTGCAGAGTATTGGCAGAGTATTGCAGAGTATTGATAGGGTATTGCAGAGTATTGGCAGGGTGTTGCAGAGTATTGGCAGGGTATGTATTGCAGAGTATTGGCAGGATATTGAAGAGTATTGGCAGGATATTGAAGAGTATTGGCAGAGTATTGGCAGAGTATTGAAGAGTATTGACAGGGTATTGCAGAGTATTGGCAGGGTATTTATTGGCAGAGTATTGCAGAGTATTGGCACAGTATTGCAGAGTATTGATAGGGTATTGCAGAGTATTGGCAGGTTGTTGCAGAGTATTGGCAGGGTATGTATTGCAGAGTATTGGCAGGATATTGAAGAGTATTGGCAGAGTATTGAAGAGTATTGGCAGGGTATTGCAGAATATTGGCAGGGTATGTATTGGCAGGGTATTGCAGAGTATTGGCAGGGTATTGCAGAGTATTGCAGAGTATTGATAGGGTACTGCAGAGTATTGGCAGGGTATTGCAGAGTATTGGCGGGGTATTGCAGAGTATTGGCGGGGTATTGCAGAGTATTGGCGGGGTATTGCAGAGTATTGGCAGGGTATGTATTGGCAGGGTATTGCAGAGTATTGGCAGGGTATTGCAGAGTATTGGCGGGGTATTGAAGAGTATTGGCAGGGTATTGCAGAGTATTGGCAGGGTATGTATTGCAGATTATTGGCAGGGTATTGCAGAGTATTGGTGGGGTATTGCAGAGTATTGGCGGGGTAGTGCAGAGTATTGATAGGGTAGTGTAGAGTATTGATAGGGTATTGCAGAGTATTGGCAGGGTATTGCAGATTATTGATACTGATAGGGTATTGCAGAGTATTGATAGGGTATTGCAGAGTATTGGCAGGGTATTGCAGAGTATTGATAGGGTATTGCAGAGTATTGGCAGGGTATTGCAGAGTATTGATAGGGTATTGCAGAGTATTGATAGGGTACTGCAGAGTATTGGCAGGGTATGTATTGCAGAGTATTGGCGGGTATTGCAGAGTATTGGCGGGGTATTGCAGAGTATTGATGAGTATTGCCGGGGTATTGCAGAGTATTGGCGGGGTATTGCAGAGTATTGCTGGGGTATTGCAGAGTATTGATGAGTATTGGCGGGGTATTGCAGAGTATTGATGAGTATTGGCAGGGTATTGCAGAGTATTGATGAGTATTGGCAGTATGGATGAGTATTGGCAATTTGGCAGGGTATTGCAGAATGCAACTTACTTACACACTACTAGTGACTGACCTCCTGGTATTCTCTTCCCTTCTGTTCTGGGGGGAGAAGAACTAAGTAAACTCAAAGTGCAGCGGCTGTTTCCACAGGAGGCACTGGGTAGAGGGGAGCGGGAGGACAGTCCGGCGCGCGTGTGTCACACTGACGGTCTAGTGCCTGTGCGTGCCCACGCCGAAGTCATGTGACCGGTTGCTAGGCAGGGGCCGCGCCGCATCTAGCAACCGGTCACATGACTTCGGCGTGGGCACGCACAGTCACTCGGCGGCTGAGGAGCGGCGCGGACTACGCGCTGCATAGCCTCAGCCGGCCCGGCTCAGATAGCTAATGGGAACGGCGTTCCCGCTGTGGAAATAGTACGGGAACGCCGTTCCCATGCGTTCCCGCAGCACTCGAGCCCTGAGTACAAAGACAAGTGTGTCTTGCCTACAGTCAAGCATGGTGATGGGAGTGTCATGGTTTGGGGCTGCATGAGTGCTGCCGGAACTGGGGAGCTACAGTTCATTGAGGGAACCATGAATGCCAACACGTTCTGTGACAAACTGAAGCAGAGCATGATCCCCTCCCTTCGGAGACTGGGCAGTATTCCAAAATGATAACAACCCCAAACACACCTCCAAGACGACTACTGCCTTGCTAAAGAAGCTGAGGGTAAAGGTGATGGACTGGCCAAGCATGTCTCCAGACCTAAACCCTATTGAGCATCTGTGAAGCATCCTCAAACGGAAGGTGGAGGAACGCAAGGTCTCGAACATCCACTAGCTCCGTGATGTCATCATGAAGGAGTGGAAGAGGACATCCGGTGACAAACTGTGAAGCTCTGGTGAACTCCATGCCCAAGAGGGTTAAGGCAGTGCTGGAAAATAATGGTGGCCACACAAAATATTGACACTTTGGGCCCAAAGGACTTTTTTTACTTAGGGGTGTACTCACTTTTGTTGCCAGCGTTTTAGACATGAATGGCTGCGTGTTGAGTTATTTTGAGGGGACAGAAAATTTACACTGTTATACAAGCTGTACACTCACTACTTTACATTGTAGCAAAGTGTCATTTCTCTTAGTGTTGTCACATGAAAAGATAGAATAAAATATTTACAAAAATGTGAGGGGTGTACTCACTTTTGTGAGATACTGTATGTACAGTCAAGCACAAGTCACAGTTGCAAAATTGGACTTGGACATTAAGGTTTGTTTTTCTATTCTGGCCATGAAGGGGTTAACTTACTTGCTCCTTGTGGTTCTTTTGTAACTAGTGCTATGTCACTCTATAGACAATTGTTTTACATTCTTCATTAGTATTCAAGCTGGATACAGCCTCAGTCTGAGGCCTCCAGTGTGATAAATGGAAGCACCATGAGACATAATGAAAGTGGAACTCCCGGCCGAAACAAAACAAAACAAGTATATCTAAAAACAAGAACAAACCTTCAATATATTGCAGCTTGCCAGTCCCTAGATATGGTGGCTACATTGGTTTTTCTTTTCTTCAGGTCTTTATCCCTTTATTTTTATCTGGTAAACCTGTGAATAGCAAAATTCCCGCCCTAATGCATAGCTCCCAACTGTCCCTGATTTTGAGGGACTGTTCCTGATTTGGAACAAAGTCCCTCTGTCCCTCTTTACTCCTCATTTGTCCCTCATTTGTGTCTGATCTATTTAGATATACAGTATATCTGGTTCCCGACCAGCGCACGCCGATGTACGTCGGCAGAATGGCACGGGCAGGCATATTGGCGTACAGGTACGTCCAATCTTCAATGCCGCCCTGCCATCGCGAGCGCGCCGCCGGTGGCGCGCTCGCGTGCTAGTCGGGACCCCCGTGAGTCCGGTCACGGGTCCCGCGGACTCGATCGCCACGGGCATCCCCGTGATCATCTCACGGGACGGCTGAATGGAGGAAATGCCATGTAAACAGCATTTCTCCATTCTGCCTAGCAACTAGCGACGCTGATCTCTGCTCCATGTGATTGGAGCAGAAATCAGTGTTCACTAAATGAAAGCCCAACCCCCCCACAGTTAGTAACACACCCCTAGGAACACTTAACCCCCTACACTGCCACCCACTGGTTAACCCCTTCACTGCCAGTGTCATTTACACAGGAATCACTGCATTTATATAGCGGTGATTACTGTATAAATGACAATGGTCCCAAAAATGTGTCAAAAATGTCCGATGTGTCCACCACAATGTCGCAGTCACAATAAAAATCGCTGATCGCCGCCATTACTAGTAAAATAAAAAATAAAAAATTATTAATAAAAATGCCATAAAACTATCCCTATTTTGTAAACGCTATAACTTTTGCGCAAACCAATCAATAATCGCTTATTGCGATTTTTTTTTTTACCAAAAATATGTAGAAGAATACGTATCAGCTTAAATTAAGGGAAAAAAATGTGTTTTATATATTTTTGGGGGATATTTATTATAACAAAAAGTAAAAAATAATGCGTTTTTTTCAAAATTGTCGCTCTATTTTTGTTTATTGCGCAAAAAATAAAAACCTCAGGGGTGATCAAATACCACCAAAAGAAAGCTCTATTTGTGGGAAAAAAAGGACGTCAATTTTGTTTGGGAGCCACGTCGCACGACCGCGCAACTGTCAGTTAAAGCGACGCAGTGCCGAATTGCAAAAAGTGGTCTGGTCTTTGACCAGCAAAATGGTCCGGTCTGTAAGTGGATATAATGCACTTTTTTATGTTTTAATCGCTTAAGGACCGAGCCTCTTTCTGAGATTTGTTGTTTACAAGTTAAAAACATTTTTTTTTCTAACACCCTAGAGAATAAAATGGAGCTTGTTGCAATGCATTCTGTCACACCGTATTCTTACAAGTGCACTTTTTTTGTGAAAATTTTTGAATTAAAAAATAAGCAGTAAACAACAGTAAAGTTAGCCCAATTTTTTTTTATACTGAGAAAGATAATGTTAAGTATAGTATAAGTATAAGTGTTGAGTAAATTGATAACCAACATGTCACGCTTTTCAAAATTGAGCCCGCTCATGGAATGGCGACAAACTTTTACCCTTAAAAACCTCCATAGGCGACTTTAAAAAATTCTACAGGTTGTTTTGAGTTGCAGAGGAGGTCTAGGGCTAGAATTATTGCTCTCGCTCTACTGATCGTGGCAATACCTCACAAAAGTGTGGTTTGAACACCTGAACACCATTTTCATATGCATGGGCTACTCATGTATGTGTTCGCTTCTGCACGCAAATTCAGTGGGACGGGGCACGTTAAAAAAAAAAAATCTTATTTATTTTATCTTTTATTTTTTATTTTTACACTGTTCTTTAAAAAAAAAAATGTCACTTTTATTCTTATTACAAGGAATGCAAACATCCCTTGTAATAGAAAAAAAAAGCATGACAAGACCTCTTAAATATGAGACCTGGGGTCAAAAAGACTTCAGATTTCATATTTACACTAAAATGCAATAAAAAAAAAAATAGTCAAAAAAAAATCCTCCCTGTAATAATATGGAGAAGGGTGGGGGCCTTCCTCCCTTCACTCGTCTCCATGTCAGGCTAGGGAAAGGATCTCATTGCCTCCACTGCTACTGACGGCTCCAGAGGGCACCTAGGGGGTTATTCCTCTACATTGTGTAAAATGGCTGTTTGATCCTGTCTTCTCTGATCCTCCCCTTCTTCCATTGTCCCCATCCATCTGCTGAAAAGATAGAGCCTTTGCAGTCACTCTGCACATGCTCAGTTTGGTGTGTATTGCTAGAGAGTTTTTTTTTCCTGGGAGGGTGCATGTGATCAGCACAGGGCTAATCAGCACTGTCCAGACAGAGGGTCAGGGGTACTGCAGTCTCATAGGACAATCAGAGTAGAATGAAAACTCCTCCTACAAGCTTTAACCAAAGACTGATATAAGTCAGAAGACTTACTAAAATAATTCATTTTCCATGTTCTATTTACTGTGGAAGACCAGATTTAGTGATTGCAGGGTCCTCAGTTTAGTAACACTTTAAGCTTTAATGTTCATTACAAATATAAATAAAAAAATAAGTATAGCAAACTAACCTGTTCAGCATACACTGATCCCTCTTGAAAAGTAAAAAGTACAGAAGATAACTGTGTGCATTCCATATTTTCACAAATGCATTGTTTTTCATTCTTTAATCAATCACAATCACATATTTTATGTATCGCCAATGTACAGCGCTAGAGCTGCTTCTAAATCTGCAATCTCTCTTTAGGTGTCCCTTGTGCTCTTCTTCATTCCCATGTACATTTCTAGATTCATACCATAAACAAAATAGCTTGGGTACAGTAAACGTACCACAACCATATTATTTAGCATTTCAAGAGAACCAATATGTTGTTGGACAACATGAATATAAAAAGGTCCTGAAGAAGCTCATAGATGTGAAACATGTCGACCTCTTGGACAGTTCAGCAAAGCTAACTATGTATTGATATTATATATGGTCCACATTGCTTGATAAGGATTTGTTCCTTTATGATTTGAATTGTTTTTAATGTTTTGTAATAAAATACACAATTTTTAATATATTTCTGTATGTGTCTGTCCCTCCTTCATAGAAGTCCAATAACATATTGGTTCTCTTGAAATGTTCAGTGAAACCCAGTGATGATAGATGTCCCTGGAGACCCCGAATTTCCTATAACACATCCATTCCTCTGGTCAGCCTTTCAAAATCCTGCTTTTTTTGTATCATCTTCCGTAAGGATATGTGCTGTTAGTGGCAATTTCCCCATACTTCAAGAAAAATCGTGTCAATATACAGTACATTGAACTATGTAGTTGCAATAAAGGCAAACTGACTAAAGTTGGTCTTACACTAGTATAATTTTGTTCAAAAATTTTCATTGTACGAACGTTTGTTCAATTTTTTAATTGTTAGTTCGGGTCAAATTGATGTTCATTTTTGAACACAGTGATAAAACAATTTGAAGGAGCAGGATGAAATAAAATTCTTGAATGAATTCCTTACAGTGCCTTGAAAAAGTATTCATACCCCTTGAAATTTTCTATATTTTGTCATATTACAACCAAAAATTTAAATGTATTTTATTGGGATTTTATGTGATAGACCAACACAAAGTGGCACATAATTGTGAAGTGGAAGGAAAATTTGAAAGGGTTTTCAATTTTTTACGAATATTATGACTGAAAAGTGTAGTGTGCATTTGTATTCAGCCCCCCTGAGTCAATACTTTGTAGAATCACCTTTCGCAGCAATTACAGCTGCAAGTCTTTTTGGGTATGTCTCTAGCAGCTTTGCACATCTAGAGAGTGACATTTTTGCCCATTCATCTTTGCAAAATAGCTCAAGCTCTGTTAGATTGGATGGAGAGCGTCTGTGAATAGCAGTTTTTACGTCTTGCCACAGATTCTGAATTGTATTTAGGTCTGGACTTTGGGTCATTCTAACACATGAATATGTTTTGATCTAAACCATTCCATTGTAGCTCTGGCTGTATGTTTAGGATTGTTGTCCTGTTGGAATGTGAACCTTCACCTCAGCCTCAAGTCTTTTTCAGACGCTAACAGGTTTTCTTCTAAGATTGCCCTGTATTTGGCTCCATCCATATTTCCATCAACTCTGACCATCTTCCCTGTCCAATGCCTAAGAAAAGAATCCCCACAACATGATGCTGCCACCATCATGTTTCAAGGTAGGGATGGTGTGTTCAGGGTGATGTGCAGTGTTCGTTTTCTGCCACACATAGCGTTTTGCTTTTTGGCCAAATAGTTCAATTTTGGTCTCACCTGACCAGAACACCTTCTTCCACATGTTTGCTATGTCCCCAACATGGCTTTTTGCAAACTTCAAACGGAACTTCTTATGGTTTTTCTTTCAACAATGGCTTTCTTCTTGACTCTCTTCCATAAAGGCCATATTTGTGGAGTGCACAACTAACCACCTAGGCTGTGGATCTCTGCAGCTCCTCTAGAGTTACTATGGGCCTCTTGGCTGCTTCTCTGATTAATGCTCTCCTTGCCCGGCCTGTCAGTTTAGGTGGATGGCCATGTCTTGTTAGGTTTTCAGTTGTGCCATATTCTTTCCATTTTCAGATGATGGATTGAACAGTGCTCCATGTGATGTTCAAAGCTTGGATTTATCCATTGTATTTATACTGAGATTAAATTACACATAGGTGGACTCTATTTACTTATTAGGTGACTTTTGAAGGTAATTGTAAAAATTGTAAAGGGGGTTGAATACAAATGCATGCCACAATTTTCACATATTAATTTAAAAAAAAAATTGAAAACCCTTTCACATTTTCCTTCCACTTCACAATTTTGTGCCACTTTGTGTTGGGCTATCACATAAAATCCCAATAAAATACATTTACATTTTTGGTTGTAACATCACAAAATGTGTTAAATTTCAAGGGTATGAATACTTTTTCAAGGCGCTGTAAATGGTTTTCATTTGGTGAAGTCCAATTCATTACAAAATCAAATGTTAAACGCAAATTACATTTTGAACTACTTCAGAACAACATTTTTCATGACGTTGAATGTACTGAGAATTTTCGTACACATTTTTGTACGAATTTTCATTTGAAAATCTGCTCGTTTTTACAGTAACCGCCTTTAGGCTATATTTACATGGATTGTAAATGCAAGTGAGCATCTAGTACCAATGTTGCATCAGCCTACATCAGAATGCACTTCTATCACCCCAATGCTTGGAGAAGCTTATGAAATGAATGGAACTAGTGCAGCATGATGGGAATAAACAGATCTGGACAGGAAAGTCAGAGAAACATTAGAAGCCGTTATCTGTATAATTGTTTCAGGACAATTACTCAAGTTTTAAAGCAGGAGGGTCAAGGCAACAGCCAAGCAATTGCCATTTTACAAAGAGAGGTCAACAACTGGCTTCATTTGTGCCTTCCTTGTGGCAAATTCCCTTTTGAACACTTTTGAAGAGTTTATCTGCTTTTAATGCTGATTCTAAATAAGGGAAAGGTTCACCTAGCATCAGATAATTCTTGGTATTCCAGATAGACAAGCATAGATAACACATGCCGATGTCCCCTCTCACCTTGAGGCTTATGAAACGTTCAGGCTATGACTACGCAAGCTGCAATATGTATGATAGCCAAGGGCTTTAAATGTCATTGTATGACAGAGTATCTACCCATTATTGGTAGAAAGAAAAAAAAAAAAGTATGTTTTAGAGAGAGAGAGATTTACAATACAAAAGGTATTCTGAAATGAGACCACAGAGCTGTTACCTACTGTGATATCTTCACAGTTACTTGGGGTAACACAATTTAGACTTCATGCCAAAAGATTGTGCAGGTTATTTAAAGATGAAAAAAATAAAGAACGTAGCGGAGCTAGAGTGTGAACAAGGGTAATCCGGAAGTGAGGCGGGGTGGAAGCCAGGCCAGTCATGAACTCAGTAAGAGTATCAGGATCAACAACACAGGAGCAAGACTGAAAACCATTCAGAAAAGAGCTTGTGCAGAATTTAGGTTTAAATAGCCGGCTTGGTGGCAGTGGATGTGTGCATGCTCATACATGCTTGCAATAATGCATGTGCACTTAGCCTTCTATGCCTGTATTAGCCTGACGGTTGGTACAAGGTTTCTGTACACTGTCCCTTTATTAATTTAGCATTTAGCTTGGCATTGGGAATACAGGCTGGTCGCAATAAAGTAATACCCAGATAGTAAGCAATTGAGCTGCAAGTTTGAAAATACCTGCTAAGCTATTGCTAGACTTGCCAGGCTTCGCAAGTTTGTTGTACAATTGCAGCTAGTTCGCATTGCATGACTCCGGATCAACTTTCTTTGCAAACATTCTGCAAGTCTGCTGTAAGTTCTGGTTCAGTTATGTTGTGCAATTGTCAGACTCATCCCACCACAGGGATCACTATGACTTGTAGAGCTCTTGCTGTAGACGCACCACTGCAACTTTGCTCTTGCTAGAGACTTGCCACACAAATTTGCTACAAATTGAAAAAGCGTCAACTAGAACTTTTGCTTCAAGTGCTCTATATTATAATATTACCCAGATATTACCCAGATATCAATGATAACTTGCCACAAATTTGTGGCAGTGTTGAATTTTAGATCTTGTTAACTTGCTGCACATTTTCACTGGCAAGTTGTACACTTGCCAGTGAAAATGTGCAGCAAGTTAACAAGATCTAAAATTCAACACTGCCACAAATTTGTGGCAAGTTATCCTTGATATCTGGGTAATATTATGCATGCTTTTCTTGAAAAAAAAAATATCCACAGCAATGTCAAAAATAAGACTAATGCTGCGTACACACGGTTGGACTTTAATAATTTCATCAGATATTCCGATTGTGTGTGGGCTTCAGCTGATTTTTTCTTTAGAAAATTCTGACAGACCTAGAAATAGAACATGTTTTAAATCTTTCCGACTGAATCAATTCCTATTGGGAAAACCGTTCGTCTGTGTGCTATTCCGACGGACCAAAAACGACGCAAGGGCAGCTTTTGGCTACTGGCTATTTAACTTCCCTTTTCTAGTCCCGTCGTATGTGTTGTACGTCACTGCGTTCTAAACAGTCGGACTTTGGTGTGATCGTGTGTACGCAAGTCCGTTTCGCTGGAACTCCGTCAGAAAAACCGTCAGAGTTTATTCTGATGGAAAAAAACGGTCGTGTGTAAGAGGCATAAGACATCATCATTACTGAATGGCTGGGGGAAGACATCCTCAAAGCTAAACAACTAAACTCTAGACAGGAATTAAATGCGGTCACCTGGGGGACTAGCTCCTGCTTCTCAGCTGCTCTAGAAGTGAGCAGTGTTCGGGTCTACATGAGCACTTGCATCTCTTGTAATTGGGCCCCATGAATCTCATGCCCAATGTGAGTCTTCATGCAGATGCATAGTCTGCACAAATGGAGTGTCTGGCCCTAGCCCCCTCCTGACTACTTGAAAATTTGTTCTGCAAACATGCATGCTCAGAATGGTTCAACCCTAGTGCCAACCTGTCCTTGGGAAAAACAATAACTGTGAAAATTCAAACAGTTGTCAATCAGTTGTCTCCAAGATGGATCAACCACAGCATATCTGGTAGGCTGAGGCTGCATATGATCGTTTCTTACATCAACCATAATGGCTTAAAATGATCTTATATCAGTAGGTACTTTTAGCAATGAACTGACATATTCACTGTAGCACCCTGATGTTTAGGCCGAGTTGCTCCTAAATTTACCTGCCAGGTGTAGTTACTTTGGCTTATTATAAGGGATCAATTGAGTTCACCCTAAGTCTGGAATTGCTGGGCTTCTCTCTTCTGCCTCTAGGTGGCCGGGTTCCTGGCGACATTAGATAAGATAAGGGCAAAGCAAGGACAGATTAGGAATATATGGGCCATCTCAGTCAATGGGCAGGGGTTTTCTTAAATCCCTTGGCCTGCTAGGAGAACCTATATATTTGGGTGGAGTCAGGTGATCAGTGTTCTGTGCCACCTGGGTGGCTGTCTGGGTGGATGTGTGTTGTATTGCCTGGGTTGCTAGGCCAGAGTTTGGGCCTGTTCCGGGCATATCTGGCTGCTAGGCTGTCTGAGGGCCTATCCAGAAGCAAGAGAGCAGCATAGGGTTGGGATTGCGGTTTGCAGTCCAACCAGAAGTGACGGTTCTGCCAGTCAGAGAACCTGACGTGGTCGAAGGTAGAGGGGAAGCTGTCACTATTAATGGACCATCCACCTTATTACCAGGGACCACAGTGAGTAGCTGAAGTAAGTACCAGAGCAGTATTCTCGCCAATTGGGACGGTGTAGAACTGGTAAACTTCAGCAGGTGTCAAGCCAGGGACCCAGCCAGCGGAGGTGACGCTTGCAGAGCAACCTTGTGTGTCAAGCCAGGGGCCAAGCAGGCCAGTGGGGTGAAGCTTGAGAAGTATCTGGAGTGCAAATCTAGGGACCCAGCAAAGAAGCAGGGGAGACGCTTGAGGAGGATACTAAAGTGCAGATTGGAAGAGCTCAAGGGATTTGGTGGCAGTGAATCAACAAGTCTAGTGAGAGAGACTGGGAGCTCAGTGGGTTGAGAACCTACACAAGAAGTGATTGTAAAGAAAGAAAGTTAAGGAGTTTGTTACAACTTGTGTTAGGAACTGTTCTAAGACTGTTGCCATAGGAGACAGCATTCCTACACATGCAGATGTGGTGTTTTGCTGGATGCCTTTCCCTGCATGGCTGTCTGCCTGTAGAAGTCTCAGAGTCTGCCAATTAACATTTCAACTACCTTAAGGGTGTCCTGGCCCTAAACCCTCTCTCCCAAAGTTCTGTTCAAGAGAAATAAAATCTCTTTGCATTCAAGAAGTGTCTGGCGCCCATGATTATACCTTACACTACACCCACTATGCCTTACAACCCACTCTATATGGTAGGATGTCAGCAGCTCTTGGCTCTGGAGGTTTTCATTAGACTAAAGGAGGCCTAGGATCTTGCTACATCACTCTTAGTTGTCATTAGTGACAGTGCTTAATGCAGCAAGCTTCTTTATTTTGTTATAAATTCGATCAAGTGCAAATAATGGTCGGGGGGACTTGACATTACAAAGCATTTGCTGTAACTTAAGACCACATTAACTTTTTCCACCATTTTGAATGACTGTACTAGTATACCATACACTGTGTATAATTATTTATAGCAGGCTACATGAATGGAAAGTCTTAAAGAATTTAATTAATTCATTTGAATCATAAAATCCATCTTCCAGGACAGGATTGTGAGAAATCTGTGCTTTTCACCAGGTCAAGGAAGAAACACAAATGAAGCCAGGCATTGGAAAATCATGGCAGCTGCTGTAGCTCACATGAGTCCTGGCTTTTGACACCTATAATTTATTACTCCGAATCACTGACTCAGAAAAAGTATATTGGCAAGGACTTCTGACTTTACTTTTCCTTTCCAGATCTGCAATTTTGTCCTAGATCAGTGATTTGGATGTATTGAATTAAGAGGGTTAGGAAAAAGTACATAATTCACAGGGAGTCTGGATCTGGGACCACTCAAGTGCCACATCCATGAATGTACATTATACCAAACCAAACATAGAATCTTATTTTATCTTATACACACTCTTAAATGATATACAGCTCAGTCTTTGCCCTCTGATGATACACCACCAATTCACTAATGTTACACATAGACCACCATGTGGCAAAGGACTGTCCCGAAGAAGCAAATTGAAACCGGATTGACTAAAGAGGACCTGGCTCTACAAACTTATCTATGATGTTATGAGCAATAGCACATTTATATGGTATACAAATGTGAAGTTACAGTTGTCATTTATGTATCAGTAGCATGTATAAGCAATGTTTTTTATGATCTACATATAGAAGGGTCTATGTGTGATTTTAGCTATTATCTTGTATTCACATTTTGTACATTTTTTATCAAAAATAACACATGCTACCTTATGTGCCAGAAAAGACTAATAAGATTCTATAATTGGTTTTGTATAGGGTTGGGAAAAGAGCCATGCAATTAGCATTTTCAGAAGAGAGTCTGTAATAATCAGTGTACATATTTCCTCATGAAAGGTTTATTATAACCAGATGAAGGGCAAAAAACATTTAAAAGTTGGTCCCAAAAAACGTACAGCTAAGGTTGCCATACTCAGTGGTAAATGATTGTTAAATGCCTGTCCAGCATTCATACAACATGCAAGTGAACTTTTGATTATTACAGACTGGCTGGCGGTCAACCAGATCCCAGCAGAATAATTTAGCAGTAATAACTAATCCACAGCTTCTGTTTAACACCCAGTAGTCATGACTATGGTATTAAATTGTTAACTGTTATACCAAAACCCCATACTTCCTATAGTGACCACACCACATAAAATTGGAGTTAAATTGGCCATAGCAGCCTTTTTTATAAAAAAAAATATAAATAAACAATAATTAACAGATCATTAACATAAAGAACCAGACCAGACAGTTTATTAAAGAAAAAGAGCCACAAGGTCCTAATAGGCATAAAACCCAGAACAGTACACTTCACAGGCCTCCAGCCGCAAAAGCACCAACTCGGAAGACAACTAGCAGGTACACATCCACCAACTGGGAGCCGTACCTCAGATTGGTCACTACACCATACCTTTTATGCCCATATGAACCTAAAAAGCAACTTGCACCCTGCCAATCACCACATCAGGCTAAACCAACCCCCAATTCCCTAACCAGCAAAAAAACCACCAAATGCAAGGCGGAGGGGGGGGGGGGGTGGGAAGTTGCTTCACGCTGCTGCACCGACTGCAGACCCTCCCCTTCCGATCTCCTGACCAGTTCCCCCTTGCTCCACCCAGCTCAAACCATGCCCCATTGAGCCTGCTACCAACCTATCCTACAGCATCCCTCTGATGCTCATGACCCTGTCTAAACCTTTTAACCCCTGTCATGCTGGCCCTACGTCTATTGCTTTTTTGCTTTTACTCCGGGACTCTCTTGACTATGGTATTAAATATGTCTTCCTGTAGTGACCATACCACACAAAACTGGAGTTAAATTGGCCATAACAGCCTTTTTATTAAACAAAATATAAATAACCAATAATTAACAGATCAATAACATAATGAACCAGACCAGACAGTTTGTTAAAGAAAAAGAGCCACACGGTCCTAATAGGCATAAAACCCAGGACAGTACCTACTTGTCACTTCACAGGCCTCCAGCTGCAAAACCACCAACTCAGGGACAGCTAGCAGGTACACATCCACCAACTGGGAACCGTACTTCAGATGGGTTCCTACACCATACCTTTTGTGCCCATATGATCCTAAAAAGGACCTTGCAGCCCACCAGCACCACACACCTTAGGTTTATACGGACCTCCACACCTGCAGGGCCCCCTGAATACCATCTTCTAGGCCAAGACACCACAGGTCAATACCAACGGCATTCAAATGAACACCATCACCATGTAAGTATCTCCAGGGTTCTAACTCCAGCTCACGATGCCTCACCGACAAACCCCCATTCCGCATCAGAAAGTGAGCCACCTCCTGATTGGCCTTATTAAGCCCAGAAACTGACCTAGCCACCCGCCAATGTGTACGAGCCTCCATATCGGACCAGACGATCAATAGGTCTGGGTAGTCCATGCACAGCTGTAAAAAATAATATTTGACATCTTGTATGACCTCCCTCCTACTCCTGAGACCCAAATTGTTATCCCCAGCATGTATGACAAGCACGTCGGGGAGTCTATCAAGCCGAGCATAATGCTCCACTCTACTCCACAAGCCTGGCACCCCGATCCAACAGCCTCACCCCTAGGAATGCCTAATTGACATACGTCAGGCCGAACATCAGCTCTCCTCGCACCCCAGTGGACATATGAGTGGCCCAAGATCCAAATCAAGCACAAGCCCCCACCTGTAAAGAAAAAATGACAAAGAAAAAACACACACATAGAAGCTATAACCACAATATAATACCAATATAGTAACAGACAACACACACCCACATGTAACCCAACCATGACAGGTATAACAAATGAGGGCGGATGTACAAGCGATAACACCGAGATTTCCAACTATCAATGTGCCACAAGACCCCCTCACTCAAATCCCAATGTGCAGCCTCTGTAGCAGCCCCAATACGGAAGGAATGAGATGCAAAGTCAGACGGACAAAAACCCCAAACACCTGCAAAACACAGCCGTAAACTGGTACTGGGACAAGGTTGAGCCATCCGCATGCATCAAAAATGAACCAACGTGCCCCGGGCACAACTCCAAAAAACGTGAAACCACCTGCACCGGGCAAATTGGTGAATGAGAAACCCCGAACAACTCCACCCGCTCCCCAACCGGCTTGATCTGTCTTGCATCTCTGTATCCCAAAAAAATAAAAAACGTCCCCACATTGGACATCAGCTGACTACAACCCATCAGACCCCGATCTAGAAGAACATACCAATTCCCTGATAAGCATAGCGCCAAAAAATGGCAATGAAAAAGCCGCCTTAAACAACAGGGCCTCATAAGGTGATGTACACACACTTGGAAGAACCTGAAATATTGAACCCAACAAATCAAAAGACAGTGACCATCTACCATCTACCGGCCGTTGCTCCCCTGTGGTACCCCTTAACCACCTGTCTCACCAAAAAATCTTTTGTACAATCCCGGTGACCCGACAACTTAAACAAAAAAGCCAACCGCACCAACTTACTATTCAGTACAGATACCGACACACCCTTCTCCACATTAAGGCCTAAAAAATACAGCACCAAGAAACCTGTCATCAACCACAACTACTTCACTACCCAGGCCATGAACCAGCCCAAACCATTCCTCCCACACTTTTGAATACACCAACCAGGTAGCCTCACTCACCGACCTCCAAACTAAGGTCGCTGTTACTCCATAGCAATCCGCCACAGCTGTTACGGACTAGGAACCCCAAATTGCACCACTCCCAGAGCCAACAACCAAATCCCACTTGTCCCGAGAAAGAGCATTCGGCCAAGGAATTAGTGTAATCAGGGACATGCACAGCATACATAAAAGCATTACAACGTAAACAAGTCAGCACCAAATGCCTCAAGAAAGGCACCACTGGTGGCGACGAAGCAGATACACTATTAATCGCCTGCACAACTGCCATATTATCGCAGTTGAAATGAATCTTCTTGTTACTGAACTGTGCCCACAAATCTTGACCGCACGAACAATCGGAAACAATTCCAACAATGCCAACTACTGAGTGAAACCCGCCTCCCTCCATTCCAACTGCCAAAGACTAGCGCTCCACCGACCCCCAAAGTATGCCCCATACCCATCCGATCCCGTGGCATCTGTGAAGATCTCCAGATCAAAACTTGACATCTCCTCAGACATCCATACAGACCTACCGTTATATGAATACAGAAAGGACTCCCAAACCACCAAGTCTGCCTTGAGGTCCCGAGTTAGGCGAATGTGATGCCCAGGAGACCTAATCCCTGCAGTGGCCTCCACTAAACGGAGATTGAAAACCCTACCCATCGGCATGATCTGACAAGCAAAGTTCAGCTTACCGGGAAGTGACTGCAGCTGACGCAGGGTCAACTTACCAGCCTTCCACACTGAAACCACCACCGATCACAAATCCATCAGTTTTTTGTCTGGCAGGCAACATTCCTTGGCCAGCGTGTCAATTAAAATGCAGAGAAAACTCATTACCAGAGAAGGACCCTCTGTCTTGTCATCTGCAAGCAGAATGCCAAAGCAATCAGCCATATACTGCACCATACCCAACAAATTTCTACAGTGGTTACACTGGTTAGAGCCAGCCGGCCCAACACACAAAAAGTCACCCAAATAGTGAATGACAGACAGAAGCCCTGACACCTCCCGAACCACCCATTAAAAAAAGGAACTAAAAGTTTCAAACAAGAAACAGGAAATGGAACACCCCATCGGTAAAAAACGATCAATAAAATAGCCACTCTGCCACCAACAACCCAACAAGTCTGGATGCACTGGCAACAACCAAAAAGCGGATTCAATATCTGTTTTTGTCAATAAAGCCCCCTGTCCATTAAAACGAACCCCACAAGCCAGGATCGATAAATTCATTCACGGATCCTCCTCTGGGATACCATAAATGATGAATAAACTGGAACTTGTTGGATTCCTTCTTGGGGACAACCCCCAGCGGAGTGACCACCAGATCATCCAGTGGTGAACTGTCAAACGGACCGACCATGCAACCCAACACAACCTCCTTCGCCAACTTATCCGACACAACCACTGGGTCAGCCCTCGCCGACCTCATATTGTCCACAGGATGTGGGGGCCGGAGAAGACTGCATGGAATCTGAAACCCCATCAACATCACCCAAAGCCAGCAGAGCCGCTGCCTCACGGTTTGGATACCTACCTAGAAACAGACGCATCGTTGATATGCTACCGGAGTCCTCCCTTTTTCCTGCAAGCTCCCCAGGTCTCTCCTTCCCTTTCTGGGTACATCGATTAAAGGAGTGGGAGCCCCCGCACCCAGAGCACTCATGCCTGAATTTGCACGCTGTTCCAAACTTGCATGTTCCCTCATTGAACAACCAACAATACCCCCTCTTCTTGTTGACCGACTGTCCAGAGGAGGAATATCTGCCGGCCTCCCATGGAATAAACAAGCCTGCGCCGAAGTCATGAGCCAGTGAACGTGCTGTGCCCTGGCCCGTTGTTGCTGTAGCTCGCCGGGCACCTGCGCGGCTGCCCGTGACATCATCTGCAGCCTTCGCACCAGAGGGCCCAGGCCGCTTACCTTCCCTGACCACCTGAGCACTCCGAGGCGCTGGACCCTGAGAGCCACATCAGGGCTAAGGCGCTCTGAAGGCATGCACCTCAGAGCACGTGGTGGGTGAGGGAGTGTAGAACTGGAACCCACCTGCCCGGCTCCCAAAAGCAGCCCACTGACCTGTGCATGAAGCCAGTCTGTGCCATGCACAGTGGCCGCAGCCCACAGCTGGGACATCAGAGCATCCATATCGGCCATAGTCAGGCAAAAAATTCCTAAGTGCAGGAGCTGTCTCAGCGTGTGGAAGTTGCTCCACACTGCTGCTCCGACTGCAGAGCATCCCCTTCCGGTCTCCTGACCAATTCAAACCCCCGCCCCCCCCCTGCTCCGCCCAGCTCAAACCATACCCCACCCAGCCTGCTAACAACCTATCCTACAGCATCCCTCTGATGCTCATGACCCTGTCCCAAGTCCCTTTAACCCCTTTGGCTCTATGTCTATTGCTTTTTTGCTTTTACTCCGGCCCTCTCTTTATTCATCACATATTTCCATAATCACTAGGAGCATTTATACATTCATAGAAAACTGCTTCTAGCTGACTCACTTTACACATGTTCCATTGATTATGGCAGGGTGCACCAATTCTGCTGAGAATTACAGCCATGAATTAGTCTAAATGTGTTCTTTGTCACTTGTATGCTACACTGGCATATAACAAATGGCAGAGAGCTACACTAAACATGAAAATCAGCTGTTGGTTACATAGACAGGTACTGATCACCTGCTCCCAATAAGACCCGTTTCATACTGGGGCACTTTGCAGGCGCTACAGCGCTAAAAATAGTCTCTTTTGCACCCTGAAACAGCCGCTGCTGTGTCTCCAATGTGAAAGCCCCAAGGGATTTCACACTGGAGTGGTGCATTAGCAGGATGGTAAAAAAAGTCCTGCTAGCAGCATCTTTGGAGCGGTGAAGGTGCGGTGTATATACCACTCCTTCACCACTCCTGCCCATTGAAATCAATGGGGCAGCGTGGCTATACCGCCGGAAAAGCGCTGCTGCAGCAGCGTTTTGCAGTGGTTTTAACCCTTTCTCGGCTGCTAGCAGGGGTAAAACCGGCTGAATACTGCCGCTAAAACGATGGTAAATTGGCGCTAAAAATAGCGCTGCTTTACCGCCGATGCCCCCCCCCGCGGCTCGGTGTGAAAGGGCTCTAACTGAACAGCTTATCAAAGGTAGCTGAGGGCCTTTGATTCTTTCCTTAGGATGGACGAAATGGCTGATATTAGATGTTCTATGCTCAGTGCAGACTAGGGACATTAAAGAGAAACTCCACTTTTGTAGAGAAAGAAAAACATTCCCCTCTGGGAGATCAATGTACACTGTAGGGAGTTTAACAGACCTTTTTCAGATCCTTTTGTTATTCTTAAGAAATTGTTGTTTGCCTGTGTCCATTTTCAGAGCGAATCTTTATGGGAGTGATTTTATAAATATCAATCAGCTGCTGCACCTGCAGGGTTCTAATGAGGAAATTGGAAAGGGCAGCATTCCTCTAGAGGAGATTTCCCTTTGGGAGCATCTCATCAAAAATTATATTTCAAGCAGGAAATAACATTTTCAGGAGGCGATCTGTACACCATCTGTGTACAGAACGCCTCCAGGTAGCCATATTGCATTGCATTTTACAGAAAATGACAGAGCTGCAGATTGAAAAGTAAAGTTAATTTTTAATAACATTCAGTTACAATATGATTTGTGTCTCAATTGTATATTTTTTTTATTTGCTATTTTTTTCCAATGAAAGTGAAGTTACCCTTTAAAATGAATGTCACATCAAAAACATTCAAAAAAACTTTTTTTCTAGTTCTGTATGAAGTGGAGATGGATTAGAACCCCTGTCAGATTTATACTCATAGATGTGTGCAGCCTGTTGCATTAGGGTGTGCACCCCAAAACTCAAACACACATGTCTTTCTCTGAAGCCTCAGCTGCATGGGGCAGTGAATGAATGGGAAGTGCTCTGTGCTGAAAGGCTTCCAGTTCATTCACAAACTGAAGCATGGTAAACACTGTTTACCATGCTTCAAGGGGAACTGAAGTCTGCTCACATAATTTGTAATAAAAACATCTTTGCCATTTTTGAAGCTTCCCTCCAACCACTTTGTATATTATTTTATATATACTGTGGTTCCTGCAAAATATGCTGCAGAAATCTCCCTCCACTGAGTCTGGCTGCAATCAGTTTAACTGTCGGCAGCTGAAGCTGCTGCCTGTTCACTTCCTGGATAAACACAGACACACACCTCCAGCCCTGCAGCTCTCATTGGCTCTCTTATGACTCACCCCCCTCCCTTCCTGGCAAACTCTCACTAGAGAGAGAGAGAGCTGAGCATGATGTCATAAGCCTAGGGTTTTTACCAGAGAAGAGACAGGAAGTGGGCTGTATAAGGTATTTAATGGCTGGGAAAAAAATGTTTTATTATCCAAAATTAAAACAACAAGGGCAGAAGATTTAATAGATGGAAAGATTAAAAAATTACTTAAGGTCCGCTTTCAGTTATGAATGTACACAGTGAGCGAGTGTGTTTATTTAGAAAAGGAACTATTCACTACCCCTTCCCCTGCTCTTTATCCTGAAACATCCCATGCAGCAGCTGGAGGGAGAGGAGCGGAGGGAAGCCAGCAGCACTGCAGGGGCGGGCAACAAGGAGGAGGAGGCCCGGGCAGAAGGAGGAATTGGCAACACACATAGTGATTAGAGTGTACCCTGGCACACCTGGCACACACCCCTGTGCATGCCTACATTTATACTGTTATTTGGGAGTGCGTTAGAAACATTTATCTTCACTTGGTGTCCTACTGACAATGGTTTACCAGACAGGAAGTTAGGGAAAGTCTACAAAAGGAACACAAGTAGAAACAAACAAACAAAAAAAGTTTGGGCTTGACGCACTATAAAGAGCTATCCCAGGCAGGGTGTGAAATCAGTCAATGAAAGGAAACATTGCAATCGCTGAATCCACTGTAATCTGAGTTTTACATAATACGTCTCAGATAGAGTCCAGTAAATTCTTTTAAGGCTATGACTACACTGGGGATTTTTTAATCTTTTGCTACTTCAGAACTCCAGCCAAACATAATGAGATAACAATTAATAACACATAACAAAACCAAGTTCTGCTGCGATATACATCTTCAATACAGAGTTTGCCTTTGTAGTATGTTTTTCTGCATCTAGATGTCCTCAGTCTGATGGCCAGCATCATATAAACCACTTCCTCTGAACCCAGGTCATCGTGGACCTATCCAAGCCTGGACAGTGAAAGGAGAAAGATTTGTGTGGATGCTTCCTCAATCCGTGTGCTGTGTAACGTATGCCGCGTACACACGACTGAATTTTTCAACAGACTAGGTCCGACAGTCTTCCTGACGGACTTTCGGCGGAGTTCCGATGGACTTTCCAAACAAACGGACTTGGCCACACACGATCATACCATAGTCCGACGGATTCGAGCGTGATGGCGTACGACTGGACTAGAATAAGGAAGTTCATAGCCAGTAGCCAATAGCTGCCCTAGCATCGGTTTTCGTCCGTCGGACTAGCATACCGACGAACTGATTTTTTGACCGGACTCGAGTCCGTCGGAAAGATTTGAAACATGTTTTATTTCTAGGCCCATCTGACTTTTGGGGGAAAAAAGTCAGCTGGAGCCCACACACGATCGTAATATCCTAGTCTGTTGAAAAGCCCGGTCGTGTGTACGCGACATTACACTTTTACTGCTTAAAGTGGTGTTCAACCCAAAAGTTCGTAACGGGATGACATCATTTAGTTACGACGAGACTACATTCAGGCTAGTAGCCAATAGCTTTGGTGTAGGAATTTGATCTGAGCATGCGTGGCACTTTGTCCGGTCAGAATTCTCCGATCGGATCACGTTGTCAGAAAATTTTTATACCCAGCTCTCAAACTTTGTTGGTCAGACATTCCGACGGAAAAAGTCTGATGAAGCCCACACACGGTCGGATCATCCGACAACACGGTCCGATCGGACATTTTCCGTCGGAATGTCCGACCGTGTGTACAAGGGCTTAGATGTGATTGCTGCTTTAGTTTTTGTAGGCTTTCTTTCTTTCTTTTTCACCTGTTGGTCCTGCCAACAGAACAAGCTGTGCTGCAGCTGTAGTTAGAGGGTTGAGACAAACCATTTACCACTGACAGGAGTACATACAAAAATGTGTTTTTTTATTTATTTATGTAAAAGCTTTATTCCCAAAAGGTAACAAAAAAAAAAACTGTTGCTGTTACTGATTATAAAGTCTGAGCTGGAGTTTGGCTTCAATTTGTTGGTGTATCTAAATCTGATAGTTCTTAATGAGCTATCTTCTATGCTCAGAGCTGAGAAATACAGGCAGATACTTATCCATCATGCCATCAGGAAGGCATGTGATTTGCCCCAATTTATCCTGCAGCAGGTCAAGGACCCCAAACATACAGCCAATGTCATTAAGAAGTATCTTCAATGTAAAGAAAAATGAGGAGTCCTGGAAGTGATGGTTTAGCCCCCCACAGAGCCCTGATCTAAACATCATCAAGTCTATCTAGAATTATATGAAGTGATAGAAGGATTTGAGGCAGCCTACATCCATCCACAGAAGATCTGTGGTTAGTTCTCCAAGATGTTTGGAACAACCTACCTGCCGAGTTCCTTCAGAAACTGTGTAAGTCATGGGTGCCCAACCAGTGGCCCGTGGCATCCTCTGATGTGGCCCGCGCCTCCTGCAGAGTAAGCAGAGCCGATGCTTCCTGTATAGCGCCAGCTTCTGTCTCAGGCAGCGTGATACCAAATGTGCTCCGCCTGTGACAGTTCCCAGCGAGATACAGGAAGCATCAGCTCTGCTCTCTACTGCAGCCACATGCTTCCTCCAGCGCCGCTTCTGTCACACTGATGGCAGGTATGGGGGATCAAGAACCAGCCAGCAGTACCCAGAAATACCAGCCAGCAGTACACACCAGTATCCAGAAATACCAGCCAGCAGTACACACCAGTATCCAGAAAGACCAGCCAGCAGTACCCCCCAGTACCCAGAAGCACTACCTACCAGTACCCAGAAGTACCACCCACCAGTACCCAAAGTACCCACTAGTACCCAGAAATACCAGCCAGTAGTACCCACCAGGACCCAGAAGAACCAACCACCAGTACCCAAAAGTACCCACCAGTACCCAGGAGTACCAGCCAGCAGTACCCAGAAGTACCAGCCACCAGTATCCACCAGTACCCAGAAATACCAGCCAGTAATACCCAGAAGTACCAGCTAGCAGTACCCACAAGCACCCAGAAGTACCAGCTAGCAGTACCCACCAGAACCCAGAAGTACCAGCCAGGAGTTGTCACCAGTATCCACCAGTACCAGCCAGTAGTACCCACCAGCACCAGCCAGAAGTACCCACCAATACCCAAAAGTACCCAGAAGTACCAGCCTGCAGTACCCAAAAGTACCCAGAAGTACCAACCAGCAGTACCCACCAGTACCCAAAAGTACCTAGAAGTACCAGCCAGCAGTACCCAGAAGTACCACCCACCAGTACCCAAAAGTACCACCCACCAGTACCCAAAAGTACCAGCCACCAGTACCCAGAAGTACCAGCCACCAGTCCCCAGAAGTACCACCCAGCAGTACCCACCAATACCCAGAAGTAGTAGGCAGAGGTACCCAGAAGTACCAGCCACCAGTACCCACCAGTGCCCAGAAATACCAGCCAGCAATACCCAGAAGTACCAGCTAGCAGTACCCACAAGCACTACCCAGCCTTACCAAAAAGTACCCACCAGTACCCAGAAGTACCAGCCAGCAGTACCCACCAGAACCCAAAAGTACCAGCCAGCAGTAGTCACCAGTATCCACCAGTACCAGCCAGCAGTACCCACCAGTACCAGCCAGCAGTACCCAGAAATACCAGCCAGCAGTACCAGCAAGCACCACCCACCAGTAACAGCCACCAGTACTCAGCAGTACCAGCCAGTAGTACCCAGCAGTACCCATAAGTACCAGCCAGCAGTACCCACAGTACCAGCCAACAGTACCCCCTAGTACCAGACAGCAGTACCCACCAGTACCAGCCAGCAGTGTCCACCAGTACCCAGCAGTACCACCCAGCAGTACCCACCAGTACCAGCCAGCAGTACCTGCCAGCAGGACCCACCAGCCGTACTCACCCTGAAGGACAACCGGCAGCTGCTACCAGCCATACCCACCTGGGAGACAGCAGTAGCCAGCAATACCTGCGGGAATCCTGAGGAAGTAGTTAAGATTAAGGTCAGTTAAGGTGCAGATAAACAGCAGTGCATCAGTGTGAAAGCAGCCTTAGGCTCCTTTCATACGATCACCTCTATAGAGCGGCAGATTTAAACTGACCTGCGTCCTTTTACACCTGCCTATCTCCAATCCGATCTGCTTAAAAAACAGAAGGGAGTCCGTCTCCTTCTGTCTGTGCGGATTGGAGGGCCCGTAGAGTAGAGTAGACTGTGTCCCTGTCTGCTCTGCATATGCAGTGTGGACACAGGCCTGTCACCTGCCCGCTCTGCTCATTGTAGCCCACGACCAGCTGCCAAGTCACTAAAGTGGACCTTGCTCTTCAAAAGGTTGAGCACCCCTGGTAAAAGTGTACCTAGAAGAATTGATGCTGGTTTAAAGCCAAAGGATAGTCACACCAAATATTGATTTGAATTGGATTTCTCCTCTCTTCATTTATTTTCCAGTTTGTTAATTGATTAAACAAAAATATTAACACTTCTATTTCTGAAAGCATTCTTATTTTACATCATTGTTTTTACACCTGCCTAAAACCTTTGCACATACTGTGTATATATTTTACACATTATAAAAAAGCTTTTTTCTTTTTTTTTTCTTTTTTTTTAAATGATCACATGACTTTTATTTTCAGCTTGCGGTAGATACTGAACCGGGCCGTGTCAGCAGGAGTCAGAGAAACAGCAGTACACTGATCTTCCCAATGAAGATATGTGCAGGGGGGGCTGTCAGCACAAGTCTGACCATTGGAGGACAGACAATCTGTGTTCCCACGTAGAATGCAAAGAAGAAATCTAGCCACACTGGGATGGAAAATCTGCAATGCTTGGGGGGGATGTCAGTTTGCAATGGGAAAGCAGAGGGACTAGCAGTATCACCAGATATAGCACACAAAGGAAGCGATGCAAAGAGAACAGGATATCTTTTTTTATATAAGTACATGGTACAGCAAACACATATCAGGAAATTGAAATGTTGTGGTAACATACACTTAAAGAGTGTCCACTGCAACACTAGTGTAAAGCCCCTTAGTTCTGCTATAACCACTTCAGACCCGGAAGATTTGGCTGCTCAATGACCAGAGCATTTTTTGCGATGCGTCACTGCGTCACTTTAACTGACAATTGCATTGTCGTGCGATGCTGTACACAAACAAAATTTTCCACAAATATAGCTTTCTTTTGGTGGTATTTGATCATCCCTGCAGTTTTTATTTTTTGCGCTATAAACAAAAAAAAAAGAGCAACAATTTTGAAAGAAACACAATATTTTGTATGTTTCGCTATAATAAATATCCCCAATTTTTTTTAAAAAAAAGGAATTTTTTTCTCAGTTTAGGCTGATATGTATTCTTCTACCTATTTTTACTAAATAAAAGTATATTGATTGGTTTGTACAAAAGTTATAGCGTCTACAAAATAGGGGATAGATTTATGGCATTTTTATTAATATTTTTTTTTTTACTAGTAATGGCGGTGATCTGCAATTTTTATCATGACCGCAACATTACGGCGGACACATCGGACACTTTTGACATATTTTTGGGTCGATTGACAATTATACAGCGATCAGTGCTATAAAAATGCACTGATTACTGTATAAAAATGCACTGATTACTGTATAAATGTCACTGGCAGGGAAGGGGTTAACACTAGGGGGCAATCAAGGGGTTAACTGTGTTCCCTGACTGTGCGTTCTAACTGTAGGTGGAGAGGACTGATTAGAGGTGATGACAGATCGTGGTTACAGTACAGCTACAACGGCTCGCAGGAACGTGCAGACCTGCCACAGTATAATGACTGCGGCTGGTCAGCAAGCGGTTAATGTATCATTAGTAAGAATCAAACTTCTATATTAAGTCTGAATCTGACTGGTGAATGTGAAGGTAACAAATAATAACAAATAATAAAACTTTAACTACTTCAGCTCTGGTAATGTTTAACCCCCTTTGTGACCAGGGCATTTTTTGCTATTCAGCACTGCACTACTTTAACTGGCAATTGCGCAGTCAATCTAAAAATGGTGGTACAGTATGTATACTAGAATTTTTTTTTATACTAGTAAAGGTGGTGATCAGCGACTTGTAGTGGGACAATGCAGTGCAGTAGGCAATTTGACACTAACTGACTCTGGATGGGAATGGACTAACTGCCATAGACATCACCAGTGACCCCAATACAGTGATCAGTGATAATACTTTACACTGTCACTGTACTAATGACACTGGCTGGGAATGGGTTAACATCTAGGGGCAATCAAAGGGTTAACTGTGTGCCTAAAATGTGTAATGTGTGATCATTTTACTAAGAGATGTGACTGTTTTATCTCCTTTGCAGGGAGAAAAAAACATCCACATCTCTACTCCAAATACAGAGCCCTGTGTTGTCAGTAAATACAAGGCTCTGGACTAAGCTGATGAGCAGGTCCCAGCCATAAATCACTGGAACTGCTAACCCGACATGTTGTAGCGAATGACAGCATAGGCGGGGTGGCAAAAAATGCCAGATCACGTACATGTATGTGATGTAGCACAGCAGGGTGCAAAACTTTGAAATGAAAAATGAACAGACCATATCCCTCTATTGTGTGTACTAGCCTCAATCTGAAGCACTGTGAGCAATTCCTGTCTCCCCTCTCATTTTTCTGCTATCTCAATGACTCACATCTGACAAGTCATGTTGACACCACAGAACCCCCCCCCCCCTCAGCACACAGAAGGTGATTGACAACCTCTGCTGTGCTGTGACCAATTCTGTTTTCTCTGCATGCATCTCAAGGTTTATTTATCAGCTGTGACTGGGGAGTACACTTAAAGTATTACTAAACCCAGGACCCTGCATTCACTATATCTGGTCTTCCACAGTACACAGAACATGGAAATGCTATTATTTTTGTAAATATAAACTGCTAAATAGATTTTTTCATCAGAAGTATATAGCAGTCTTGTGACTTCCATCAGTGTCTGGTTAAAGCTTGTAGGAGGAGTTTTCATTCTGCTCTGACTATCCTATTTGGTTGCAGGACCCCTGACCCTCTGTCTGGACAGTGCTGATTGGCCCTGTGCTGAACACATGAATTCTCCCAAGAAAAAAAAAACTCTCTAGAAATAAACAGCAAACTGAGCATGTGCAGCTTATCCCCTAGCCTCTGTTTTATCAGGAGATGGATTAGGGTCTGTGGAAGAAGGGGAGGATCAGAGAAGACCGGTCCAAGAGTTGGGGACCTCTGTGCTATTCAACATACGTGTGCAAGCTTTACGAAGTCATGCTGTCTTGACCTTCTGTTGGATTCTCCCTAGCATATAACAAACTAACACTATGGCCCATTTGAAGGGATGTGGGGAAATATCAATGCTAGGGTCTCGAAGGTATGTACTAGAGCAATAGAAAAGTGAAGATGTTACTCCTAACACCCAATCAGAGAGACACTAGAAATCTGGAATTGTGTTAATGACTATAGACAACTTATCTCACTACTAGAGGGTGCTACATATCCTTTATTTTTCATCCAGGTTTTATACATTACCTCCAGTAACCTCTTGTACTAAGAAATATAGACATGTGTTACTGCAACAGCCCGTATACTCCAGTTATTATTCTACTGATCTACTCCATGTCTAATTTCCTTGTAAATATGTATCACAAGGTCTTGTGGCTTTATTATGATTGTATGCAGCTGCAGCCTTTTATTGAACATTCTCAAGCTGAGTGCTGGATGAAAGGGGACAAATGTGCAGTGCCTAATACATTGGCCTGAAGACGTGCCCTGACACGAACCGCATTAGGGGGGGCTACGCACTGACATCACGCTGCTGCTTCGGGCCATCTTAGGCTGGCCATAGACAGTGTAAATTTATTTCCTGCAACCGAAGGAAAGAAATTTGCACAATTCCCCTATTAACATTGTCAGTGCTGACAGGGTAATCCCTTCTGCCGAGCAATTGTCTGTTCCCGGATGGGGGGTGGAGGCAGAAGGGGGAAGACGGTGATTATTGCTAGTGGCTACAGCAGTGATAATTGCAAGTGAATCCGGCAGGCTGGTTGTACCCAAGTTTAGCGATCGCTCAACTTGGTACATTCATCCTGCCTACACACGGCTCCAATCTTGGCCGGCTCCTGGCCTTAGTAAGTAGATTGTAAGATTGCTTTTACCTTATGTTTTGTTGGCCATTTGGATATACATTTTTTATGTGAATTTTACATTTTTAAATAAATGACTACACTATAGTAGTCGCCCTCCGGTGCGACTCCCTGTAGTGATCACTTTCCTTCCATATAGCCCTTGTGTGCATAGCAGAACGCCCTCCTTTGGTAGACATCTGTATCATCAGGCACCTGTGGAGTACTGGAGAAGCTGGATGGTTGTGTGTGAGAGGCTGGGAGGTCTTTTGTTATTGATGAGCTTTCTGCTGCTTATTTTTGGCAGCATAGGATCTGATGAATGTGGCAAGAGCAATGAGCACAAGTGGAGTGTTGTGGATAATGAATGAACAAATGAATGAATGACTTGTACAGCGCTACACCTGCGAACTGAATCGCCTCAAGGCGCTTGATCCGTCCTGTACTTTCCTGCTTCTTAGAAGAGGTGGGTCGTGAGTTTTTTTCTGAAGGCCCGATGGTCTTCTTCCATGCGGATGTTAGTGTGTAGAGCGTTCCATAGCCGTGGTCCTTGGACTGCGACTCTTTGTTCTCCCTTTGATTTGTAGCGGGATTTAAGGATGAGGAGGAGGTTTTGGTTAGTTGATCGGAGGCTGCGACTGGGTGTGTAGTGTTTTATTTTCTCGCATACGTATTGAGGAGCGTTTCCTTGTGTGCTTTTGGATAAAGGTGGAAGTCTTTTCTAGGCACCAGACTATATCATCCTATATGTACTCTTTTCTTTGGGACATTCTACTTTTCTTTATTATCATCGTTACCATTTTTTTTATTCTATAATATATTGTGATTCAGGCATATACATTCCTTTTGATTTTATCCTTTATGTATTAAGCGCTGCACATATATGTTTGCATCTTCATTGGGTTTCTGTACATAGACCTGCTGCTAACTGCCTTCGCACACTTTTAGCGCAGACTTCTTCGCTATTTGAATTACAAGGGGAGTCTGAGTTGTTCTTAGTGCTTGACCTATTGTTCTGGGCTACTGCGGTTCTGTGGTGAGTGGTTCCACCTTTGGGTCAGATGGAACCTACTGTCAGAAGTATATCCTTTATTTTAAAATATTTCTTGTATGGATTTTAAGGTCCACTAGTAATTGAAGATAGAGTGCAGTGGTTAAATTTAGACCTTTGCCTTTCAATCCTCCTTCCATCTACCACCCAGTTCTTCCTAAATGATGGAAATGTTTGTCATGATTGAAAGTTCACCTCATCACTTTTTATTTAGTCTGTACTGTTTGAATCTTTAGATCAGCCTTTCTGGACCCTTTTACCCCACAGAAACCCTTGACAACCCTTGCTAAAATAATTTATCAGGTGTCGGGGGAAGAAGGTCCCTTAGATTTGTGGTCAGGGGGAAGAAGGTCCCTTAGATTTGTGGTCAGGGGGAAGAAGGTCCATTAGATTTGTGGTCAGGGGGAAGAAGGTCCATTAGATTTGTGATCAGGGGGAAGAAGGTCCATTAGATTTGTGGTCAGGGGGAAGAAGTCACTTGTAGCCTCCCTGGTGGTATGATTATGTCTGATTTTTGAATCTCAAAGCGGCACATTGTTTTGCATGGAAATTCTGTGTTTTATATTGTAGGCCTGTAATTCTAGTGCTGTGTACACACGATCAAACAATCCGGTGGAAAAGTCCGGCAAACTCAAGTCCGCCGGACAATCCACCCATGTGTAGCCTCCCGCGGACTTTTTTTACCCAAAAGTCCGGCGGACTAAGAAAGTATTTTTGCACTCCAATATGTCCGCCGGACTCGCTTTTCGGCGGACAGTACAGCCGTGTGTGCTAGTCCGCCATACTTTTGAAATGAGCGGACTTTTCCCGCGCGGAGAAAAGTCCGCTCATTGTGAGCGCGTCTCCAGGTAGCCGGGGGCCAGCGAAGGAGGCGTCGCTGGCCCCATCACCTGGTATGGACTTAAAGGGGAACTCCTACGCCGACAAAATCGGCATGGGGGTCCCCCCTAGGTCCATATCAGACCCTTGTTCGAGCACGCTACCCGGCCGGTCATTAAAGGGGATGGGGACAAGCGAGCGCCCCCCCCCCCCCTCCTGAGACGTGCCAGGCCGCATGCCCTCAACATGGGGGGTGCATTGGCGAAGGGGGGGCCGCGCGGCCCCCCACCCCGAAGCACCTTGTCCCCATGTTGATGAGGACAAGGGCCTCTTCCCGACAACCCTGGCCATTGGTTGTCGGAGTCTGTGGGTGGGGGGCTTATCGGAATCCGGGAGCCCCCTTTAATAAGGGACCCCCGGATACCGGCCCCCCACCTTATGTGAATGAGTATGGGGTACAATGTACCCCTACCCATTCACCTGTAAAAAAAAGTTAAAAAAAACAACACACAAGGGTTAAAATAGTTAATTGCACAGCTCCGGAGGTGTTCTGTCCGTCTTCGGGGGTCTTCTCGCCGGACTCCTCCGCTATCTTCTGCTAGCTCTTTTGCTAGCGGAGGAGCCCAGCTTTCTTCTTCGCTGCCGCCCTCTTCTTCCGACTTCGGGGGTCTTGTCCCCCTCTTCGGTTCTTCTTGCCGGGCCACTGCGCCTTCTTCTAGCTCTTTTACATGTGGTGGCCCGGTCTTCTGTCGACGCTGTCGCCGTCTTCTGTTCTTCTGTTCTTCTCTTCTCTTCAGATGTTGCCTCATTGCTGCCTCCGCTCACAGTGTCAGGGACGCGGCGTGCGGCGACTTATATAGGGACATAACCGGATGATGTCCCCGCCCATTATGATGTCACAGTCCCAGAGGAGAAGATTACAGTGTACTGTATGTGTTTTTTTTGTACTTTTTAAATTTGCTGACAGGCTCCGCCCCCATGCACCGCAACGCTCGCAGGGAACGGAGCCCGGAACATAGAGCATCAGATGGAGGATCCAGCGGAGGACACAACAGGGGGTGTATCACAGGATCCTGGTGACAAGGTAAGTAGGCTGGACCAGGATTCTGCAATGCATTCTCGAGTGTGGTTCGGGGTTCCGCTAATGGTACTGAAATTTAACCCCAAGCCACACTCGGGAATACCGCCAGGAGGGTTAAAGATGGCTAAAAAATAACATGTCTTCCCAGTGGCACTGTTAAATGGCATTGGAGTCGAGATTATACAGACAGCATAAAATGGGAGGTCAATCAGCCATAACTCAAACCCCTAGCAACCTCTGTAGGAACTTTAAAGCGGAACTTCAGTAATTTTTTCATCTTTCCATCTGTTAAATCTTCTGCCCTTGTTGCTTTAACTTTGGATGGTAAAACATTATTTTTATGCCAGTAACTACCTTATACAGCCCACTTACTGTTTCTTGCCTGGTCATTAGTATAGGCTTATGACATCATGCACAGTTCTCTTTCTCTCACTCTTGTGAGAGTTTGCCAGTAAGGGAGGGGGGATGGATCATTCAAGTACAGAATCACAGTATATATATAAAATAATATGCAAAGTGGTTGAAGGGAAGCTTCAGAATGGCAAAGATGTTTTTATTACAAACTATGTGAGCAGACTTTAAGACTAAAGCGGAGTTCCGCGTTTTTTTTTTATGCCCTGTACACAAGGTTGGACTTTCCGACGTCAAAATCCGTCTGATTTTTTCTGACGGATTTTGGTCCAAACTTGTCTTGCATACACACGGTTGAACAAAGTTGTTGGAAAATCAGATCGTTCAGAACGAGGTGACGTACAACACGTACGATGGGACTATAAACAGGCCACTAGCCAATAGCTTTCGTCTCGTAATTTATTCTGAGCATGCGTGGCACTTTGTCTGTCGGAATTGTCTATACATGATCGGAATTTAAATGATCGGATTTTGTTGTCGGAAAATTTTAGATCCAGCTCTCAAACTTTGTGTGTCGGAAATTCTGATGGAAAACATCTGATGGAGCCCACACATGGTCGGATTTTCCGACAACACGATCCGATTGCATATTTTCCGTCGGAAAGTCCGACCGGGTGTACAGGGCATTAAAAGTCAGCAGCTACAAATACTTCAGCTGCTGACTTTTAAAATATGGACACTTACCTGTCCAGGACACCCGCAATGTCGGCACCTGATTCCCTACTGCGCGCTCCCACTGGTCCCTACTGTCTCCTGGGACCTGTAGAATACCTATATTAGATAGGTATCTGCCGCCCCCCCTTCCCCCTGAAAGGTGCCAAATGTGACACCGGAGTGGGGGAGGATTCCGAAAAGCAGAAGTTCCATTTTTGGGTGGAACTCCGCTTTAAGTTTCATGGAACCTTCAGGGTACCCTGGTTGAGAATAGCTGCTATAGATAGTTGGATACAGTTTGGTCATAAAGTATCTTTTGGCTTGAGTAGGTTATGAAACCTCATGATATGATCTATAGTCACCTTTTTATGTCTGTGAAGATCAATAATTTAAATGTTAGCCTAAATAGTTTTGTTTTTATGAAGTATTTATCATACATTAGCATTTTTACTCCAATTATAATACACCATTACAGGTCATGGAGGTTATATTGATACTGTATTTTTGCATTCCTGGAGATCTGCTATACACACTATACTCTGACTTGTGACCATCATATGCACCTGATGTGTTATACATATTGAGTAAAAAACGTTACTGTTAAATATGTAGAACCCCACAAAGAAATTAATACATTTCATACATATTGAAATAGTTTGAGACCGGGGATTCCATTTTTGTCATCTGTTGCCTGTAATTTTATCAGTATAGGGATCCACTCCAGTAATGAATATATATTGCAAAAAAGCTAACTCCAGGTAAGCGTGGACCCAAACTTAGCAAAAATGTTATTTTATTGTTATGACATCACAGTTCATCACTTATCATACACTATCAGAGTATACAGTCATGTGGGAAACTGTGTAAGCTCTTGTCCTAATGAATAACATTAAATGCTATGATAAATGACAGTGATAAATACATTTGTAAAATAATATATATTATAATGTTATATTGCTTTTTTTTAAATTTTACCAGTTAATCCAGTATCTGAACCTTTATTTAAAATAGTATCTTAAAGTGGTAGTATGGTCAATTTTTTAACTTTTACCTACAGGAAAGCCTATAATAAGGCTTACCTGTAGGTAAAAATAATATCTCCTAAACCTGTACGGTTTAGGAGATATTCCCCTCGGTATGCGCTGCTGACTGCAGCGGCGCATGCGCACAAGGGGGTTCTCGCCGTGAAAATCCGGCAGCGCTCGTGCGGCCGGACTGAAATCTCCCGCGCGCATGCGCGGGAGTGACGATATCGCGGCTCCGGCCACTCACAGCGCCGGAGCCGCGATACCCGGAAGAGACGCCGAGGGAGCATGTCGGCTCCCTCGGCGTGGATCGGGCCAGATGTCGGGGCCTCGTTCTAAGGTAAGTATTTCATAATGAGCTAGTATGCGGTGCATACTAGCTCATTATGCATTTTGCTTTGCAGGTTTAAAAAAATAAAATAAAAAATTGCGGGTTTACTACCGCTTTAACCCAAAAACCAAAATGTAATACCTTGCAGCTTACCAGTCCTTAGATGTTTTCTAGAACTCTATTTTTTTAGTATTGAATGTGCTAAATGTCTTCACATATGTATGCAAATTTGGCCTGGGACAATCCCGGTTCACATATATGCGATGCAGGAAGCAGCGCGATTCCAGTGCGGGTTCCCACATGTCACCTGCTGGCAGTTCACACTGACACCTGCGAACCTCTGCGAGTGTCAATGCAAAGTTATCGACAACCCCAGATCGGTTCGTAGATCGCAATGCGAACTACCGAATTGTGCAGGAATCAGATCGCATGGGTGTGAACACCTATGCGATCTGATTCCATCGCAGACCAAAAAAAGGGCCCTGCATCATTTTGGTGCGAATGTGATGCAAATTGGTGCGAATCACATGCGATGTCTAATATCGCACCAGTGCAAACCCAGCAGGAATGATTTGGCTTGTTCTGCCTCCTGCCTTTAAATAAACAGTAAACCACTTTTTTTTGTGTTTTCAAAGCACAGATGAATGTTCTCGCCATGCCCCACTACTTTATGCGTAAGTCCCATCCTTGTAAAATGGCAGTGCTTCCCCAAAGAACAGTTATATAATGCCCTTTTAAAGTCAATGGGGGTAATTTAGTATACTAAAGCCGCATACACACGGGCGGACTGTATGGCCTACTTAGTCCGTCATACAATCCGACGGACAGTCCGTCCTACTTTCGAATGAACGGACTTGACCACACACGGATAGCCAAACAGTCCGTCGAAAGCTTGCGCGATGACGTGTACAGCACGTACAACGGGACTATAAATAGGAAGTCGAATACACAGCAATGCAACCTTCCGCCGTGTAAATCCTTTCTGAGCATGCGCCATTCTTAGTCCGTCGAACTAGCCTACTGACGAGCGGATTGTCCGCTGAAACCAAAGTATGACGGACAGAATTTCGAAAAATCCGAAATACTTAGTACACCAGACTGCATGCTGAAAAAGTCAGCTGAAGCCCACACACGAGCGGACTGTCCGCTGAAATGTGTTTCGACGGACTAAGTAGGCCATACAGTCCGCCCGTGTGTACGCGGCTTTAGTCTCCCCACCCTAGCATTCTCCTCAGTCTTGACTGTCCTATCCTGGCTCCTCCAAGATCTTTGCTTTGCAGCTTGTTGGGGCCCACATGGTTTCTTCACCTAAAGTCTTCTGGCAGGGCTCTGTTTTTTCTCCAAGGACTCTCTGTGGACTAAAAGTAGAAATTTGGATTTAGGGTGATAACTTTTGTTGGTCAACAATAAAACCGTAGTGTAGGCTTTGGAGGCATGCTGCCCTCTTCTTCGGGAAATGTTGCCTAAACAAGAGTCCAGCGTGCCTCCATAGCTTGTACTGCTGTCTTTTTAGTTAGCCAATAAATGGTATCACTCTAAATTCAAAATTCTATTTTAAACTAAAATATGTAGACTGTATTAGTGGATTTGTCTTTTAGGGAGCAGTGTATTAAAAAGTATACAGTACATGACATTGGTACTTGTCTTCTACTTGTTACACAAAATTTGTTTCAAACATTATATAGCACAACGACGAATGTAAGGGAAACTTCTATTATATTGGAATCTTTATTCTTATTTCTTTTTTTTTTTTTTTTTGTATTATTCTCTGTTTTAAATCTATATTGCATGATATTAAAGCCAAAACCTGTGTTCTCCCCTATAGTGAATTGCCTAGACAAGCATGTCCATCAGTGTCCAGACAGAGTTGCATTAATCTGGGAAAAGGATGAACCAGGCACTGAAGTATACATCACATACAGGTAGGATATATGTGATCTATGAATACATACCTGTTTTTTTACAGATCTATGTGTGCCTAACTCTTAATGGATTTATAACTGTATTAAACCAAAAAGCAAACATTTACAGCATCATATTGCAGTTTACCAACTCGAAAAACCACGTACACACGACCAGACTTTCCAGCAGACTAGGTCCAATGGTCTTCCCAACGGACTTTTGGCTGAGTTCCTACGGACTTTCCAAACAAACGGACTTGGCCACACACGAATGGACTAAGTCCGTTCGAAAGTCTGTTTGTTTTGAACATGATGACGTAAACAGAACTAAATAAGGAAGTTCAATAACTAGTAGCCAATAGCATCCCTTGCGTCGTATTTGGTCCGTCGGACCAGCACACAGAGGAACGGTTTTCCCTATTTTAGTCTGTTGGAATTGAGTCCGTCGGATAGATTTGAAACATGTTCTATTTCTAGGTCCATCGGATTTATTTTTCGAAAAACGATCGGGCTAGCCCACACATGATCGGATTGTCCGATGGACTAATCCCTTCGGACCTAGTCTGCCGGAAAGTATGGTCGTGTGTACGAGACATTGGTTGTGATGGCTGCATTCATTTCCTTTTTTAGGCTTTCTTTACTTTATCTTTATCTGGTGAGCCTGCCAGTAGGCCTGTTGTTTTTCAAAAGAACAGGCTTTCCTCCAGATATATCAGCTTACAAAATGAGACAAACCATTTACCACTGACAGAGGTGCTTACAATGATCAGCTATTCGTTATTTATGTAAAACCTTTATCTCAAACTTAAAAAAAAAACTGTTGCTGTAAATGATTATAAATTCTGAGCTGGAGTTTAACTTTAGTTTGTAATGTACCTAAATCTGCTAGTACATGTAACCCCTTGGCGCTGGCTGTTGCCGACCCTTTGCTATGGTGTTTGCTATGCCAGGAGTCAGGGCTTATGGCCATGTGAGCACTGTAATTGACAGCAATCCAGAGTTTTCCGTGAGCCACTGGTCTATGTGTCGGGAGTGCTAAGGGAGCATGCTTTCTGCACAGCACGGTTGGCGCTATAGAAGGAAAATATGCAGCTGCTCGGTGCCAAGGCCCAGTTGCCGAGAGGCGTGCGCTTGGCGCCAAGAGGTTAACATTCCTCCCCCCCAGACTGTCAATGCTGCTGTCCCACGGTGTCCCTAGATCAGGACATTGCTCCAAACTGAACGAAAGAGCCAATAGGACACTGGTCAGGGAGGCTAACAAGAGGCCTACAGCAACTCTGAAGCAGTTGCAGGAATTTATGACAAAGAGTTGTCATTGTGTGAAAACAATACCACAAATTCTCCGCAAATGTGGCTTGTATGGAAGGATTGTAAGAAAAAAGGCACTCCTCAAGAAAGGCCACATGCAACTTTGCCAAAGCGCACCTTGAAGATTCCGAAGCCACATGAAAAAATGTGTTATGGTCAGATGAGACTAAAATTTATATGTTTGACCTCAACACCAAACTATATGTCTGGCAGAAATCCAATGCAGCTCACTATCCAAATAACACCATTACTACAGTAAAGCATGGAGGTGGTAATATCCTGTTATGGGGTGTTTCTCTCGAACTTGTCAGGTTAGAAGGAAAAAATGGATGGGGCAAAATACGGTAAATTTTGTAAGGGATATCTGCTGCCCTTGTCATGTTGGAAGGTTTACCTTCCAACATGACGATGTCCCAAACGAAACAGCAAACATGACAACACATTGGTTAAAAGAGAAAAAGGTGAATGTCCTTGCATGGCCTTGTCAGAGCCTGGCCTCAAATCCTATTGAAAATCTGTGGAATGACTTGAAGACTGCAGTCCACAAACGGTCAAATTTAACTGAACTTGAGCAGTTCTGCAAAGAAGAGTGCGCAAATATTGTAAAGTCTAAATGTGTAAAGTTAGTAGAGACAGATCCCAACAGACTAAAAAGGCTGTAATTTATGTAAATTGTGATTCAATAAAATATTGACACAGGGGGATGATCCTCAGTGATTCTGTTTTTTCTGACATGTTGGTGTTATATCTTGGCTGTTAAATAAATACAGCTGGATAAAACACAAACTGTGTCTGTCTTAATTTCAGGCTGCAAAGCAACAAAATCATTATTTTAAAGGGGGTGATTATTTGCTATACCCACTGCACAGAGGGCTGCAAGATGTTTGGTCAAATACAGGTACTTGCACTGTTTGTTTTAAAAAATATCACATGTAATGATGCATTAATGATTGTATAGCTGTATTCATGTGTTCCTTTTAAATTTGTCTAGAGCTATAATTTAAATCAGAGCTCTGCAAATCTCAAAGAGGTTCTTCAGTCCCCCCCCCCCCCCCCAAAAAAAATAAAAATAAAAATCAACAGCTTATCTGTCCAGGTATTCAGCAGTATGCTTACCAGTCTTGCGGTTCCTGGCATGCAAACTATGAGAAGCTGGCTGTGACTCCTTGCAGAGTCACAGCTATCTCCCCACAGTTCTACAGTTCAAGACAAGAGGTATAGGTGGACCCTGCTCATGGTCCCGCTGCCTCCTGGGACCTGTGATGTGTCCCGGGAGGCTGCAGGCAGAGAAGGGGGAACCAAATTTCCACTCGGATTGCCTTGAGAGCAGGCAGAAGTGGGAGCAGGTAACTGTCGAAAACCAGGAACCCACTCCCCCAAATAAAATGTTATTGATCAAAAGTTGAACGGCGGCAGGGGTTGTTGGGAGGAGACAGAAAAATAGAACTTCCCTTCAGGGATGAAGTTTTGCTTTAAGAACCAAATAAATAAAGCACATTTATCTGACTAAATGGTCCCCAGGTCTTCATGAAATTCTTCTCACTAATGAAAGCATGGTTGATGCCTGGGCCATACAATATGATCACCACAGCTTTACTAAGAGCTCAGAATCTCTATTACAAATCACTGGGGTATATTTACTAAAGTAATAGAGAATGTTAAATTATACAACTGTCTTCTGCCAAGTGCATAGCAGCCTTTAGAAAGAGTTTTTTTATTGCTTTTTATGCCTTTATGTCTGGGTGACAACTATACCTCTCATTCCTTGTATGGGGATTACAGGATCAGAAAGCAAAGTAAAAATGTTTTCAATGGGGGTCACAGACAGAGGTAAAAGCAGATGATTTTTTATTTTATTTTTTCCCAATTTATCCTATATTAAAAAATAAATTATTGGAATTCGGCTTAATAGGTTTTTAGTACATAATGTTCAAAGTAAACTCCTTCCGTGATATATTTGTTTGCTGCGTATACGGAAGATTCTCCTATTCTGTTTGCTGTTACTAGGAACATGACAGCTTTTTCTAGCTGCACAGTTTCCTTCCTGGCATTATTAGCAGATTGCTTCAAGCTGATAATGATTGATTCAGGTAGTTTTTCTCTCTATCAATGACTACGTGACATCAGCAGGGCTCCTACAAGGTGCCAACTGATTGTTTTAATAAGGACAAAATATTTGTGTAGGCTTTGGGACTGACTGATACGGAAAATTATGTGATAACCTCTGTTCTAGTCTTTTTTTTCACCTGTTCCAGAGCCTTTGTAAATCACGTGGATCCCTTACTAGTGAATATTGAGTTAACGTGGACACACCTTATGACTGCACAATTGTCCTATGACTGCCCATTTTTTTCATACTATCTACTAAGATGGTTTAGGGATAGTTTTTTTAATACGATCATGTTTAAGACTGGCCAGCCGCACAACCCTTGCTCAAAGGACTGCAAACATCTATTCAAAATGGTATCTTCAGGGACCAAATATGAATTTCTTTGATATAGTCAAAGTTTTTTTAATATAGTCATAGTTTTTGGATGCTGATCTGCCTTTGTGCATTTGAGGGATTTCAACCTTCCCCGCGCTGTATTTACCATTAAGCACTCATGGAACAGTACCTAGGACAGCAGGGTCAGAGCGGGGAGCACCAAGACTCAACATTAACAATTGAGATCATTTTCACTTTTTTAAGTTTTTCTCTTCTGGATAGCTCTGGACTTTAGTGGCTAAATTCGGCAAGAGAACTAACTAAAAGAGGGTTGCAAGAAGATACCAAGAAAAGACTGAATGCTGATAATAGTTTAGAAAATTTGAAACCCTTTCTCTTGTGTGGTGAGTAGGGCTGGGCGAACGGTTCGGGCCAAACTTTGGTTGTTCGGCCATTCGGCGAACAACGAACATTATGCGGTGTTCGTGCCAAATTCAAAACCCGTGGAACACCGTCAAAGTCTATGGGACACTAAAATGAAAAACCAAAAGTGCTAATTTTAAAGGCTTATATGCAAGTTATTGTTATAAAAAGTGTTTGGGGACCCGGCTCTGGTCCCAGGGGACATGTATCAATGCAATTTTTTTTTTTAAACCGCCATTTTTTTCAGGACCAGTGATTCTTTTTAATGCTCAAAGGGAAACAATAAAAATGAAATATTCCTTTAAATATCATGCCTGGGGGATGTCTATAGTATGCCTGTAAAGTGGCACATTTTTCCCATGTTTAGAACAGTACCGCAGCAAAATGACATTTCTAAATGAAAAATTTTCATTTTAAACTGATCGCGGCCGTAATGAATCGTCAGGTCTCAGCAATATAGATAAAACTCATTGAAAAAAACGGCATGGGTCCCCCCCAGTCCATTACCAGGCCCTTTGGGTCTGGTATGAATATTAAGGGGAACCCCGAACCAAATATTTTTTTAAAAATTGCGTGGGGGTCCCCCCAAAATCCATACCAGGCCCTTCGGGTCTGGTATGGCAATTAAGGGGAACCTTGTGCCAAATTTAAAAAAAATGGTCCAGGGGTCCCCCCAAAATCCATACCAGACCTGAAGGGCCTGGTATGGATTTTGGGGGGACCTCTGCGCATTTAAAAAAAAATTTATTTGGTTCGAGGTTCCCCTTAATATTCATTCCAGACCCAAAGGGCCTGGTAATGGACCAAGGGAACCCATGCCTTTTTTTAAATGAGTTTTATCTATATTGCCGAGACCCGACAATTCATTATAGCTGCGATCAGTTTTAAATGACAATTTTTCCTTTAGAAATGTTATTTTGCTGCGATATTGTTCTAAACATGGCAAAAATGCTCCACTTTACAGGCATATTATAAAAAAACCCCAGTCATGATATTTAAAGGAATATTTCATTTTTATTCTTTCGCTTTAAGCATTAAAAAAATCAATGCTCCTGAAAAATGTCAGTTTTTAAAAATCATTTTTGCATTGATACATGTCCCCTGGGGCAGGACCCAGATCCCCCAAACACTTTTTATGGCAATAACTTGCATATAAGCCTTTAACCCCCCTGACGGTATTCCCGAGTCTGGCTCGGGGTGGAATTTTCATACCAAAAGCGGTATCCCCGAGCCAGACTCGGGACTGCATCGCTGGATCCAGGAGGAGGTTTACTTACCTTCTCCCTCGGATCCAGCGTTGTCTCCCCGCTGTACGAGCGAGCCGTGTCTCGCTCGATGCATCACATCACCGATCTCCGTGCCCTGCGAGCGTTTCGATGCACGGGGACGGAGATCGGCGCCAAATTCAAAAAGTGAAACAAACAGTAAACATACAGTATAATGTAATCTTACAGATTACATTGCTGTATGTAAATATTTCACATCCCCTTTGTCCCTAGTGGTCTGTCCAGTGTCCTGCATGCAGTTTTATGTAATAAAAACTGTTCTTTATGCCTGGAAACTGGAGATTGTCCATAGCAACCAAAACTGTCCTTTTACATCAAAAATGGTTTTAGACCAGCTAGAAAACAGCGATAATAAATTAGAATCACTCGCAGAATTGAGCGATAGCGATTTGTGGGGAGATCCGTCATCAAATACTGAAAAGTAATGACAGTGACAATTCTGCAACTGAGCAAATTTCAGTGTTTTTGATGTGATTACATTATTGAATAATTTTTATTATTGTTATATTATTATTTGGTACAATTATTTATAATTATTTATTATATTATAATTTATGATTTCATTTTTCAAAATTTTATTATACCCGGGATGTCTGCTAGACTCTGGTTTGGACAGATTTAAGTGAGTTATTCCTAAGAATTGCAGGACTACAATATAAAACGCCAAATTTTCATGCAAAATAATTGTACCGCTTTTAGCACCTAAAATCCGAAATAATCGTACCGCCAGGGAGGTTAATATGAGCACTTTTGATTTTTCATGTTCGTGTCCCATAGACTTTAATGGTTTGTGTGTTCATCCGAATTTTTAGCCTGATCTGGTTCGAACCGAACCCAGGGGTGTTCGGCTCATCCTTAGTGGTGGGCTGTATTGTAGTTGGGCATATAAAGCAGACAGCATACTGCCCTCTACACAAAGTGTATTCTAGCAGTAGTCTTTACTAAAATATCACTTCCAAAAAAAGCTTGTACAAAACGTCATCATCATTTACGCCTGACTTGTGCCATGTGGTGTTATAATACACTTTTATTTTGACTCTGTTGCCCAACTGTGTTAACCTCCCTAGCGGTAATCCCGAGTCTGGCTCGGGTTGGGAATTGTCTAGCAGGAACGGTAACCCCGAGCCAGACTCGGGATCGTATCGCTGGATGCAGGGGAGGACACAGGGAGACTTACTTACCTTGTCCCCTGGATCCAGCGATGTCCCCCGCGCTGTGTGATGCAGTTGTCCTCCACTCGATTCACAGTGCCAAATGCCGCCGAGCTCCGTTCCCTGCGACGTTACGGTGCACAGGAGCGGAGAACGGCGGCAAAAATTAAAAAAAGTAAAAAGACACAAAACACACACAGCACTGTAATCTTACAGATTACAGTGCTGTATTAAAAAAATACACACCCCCTTTGTCCCTAGTGGTCTGTGCAGTGCCTTGCATGCACTTTTATATTATAAATACTGTTTTTTCTGCCTGGAATTTGGAGATTGTCCATAGCAACCAAAAAGTGTACCTTTTTCAGTGTTTTAGGATTTGATTACATTATTGAATAATTTTTATTATTCTTTATTATATTATAAACTTTATCATACCCGGGATGTCTGCTAGACTCTGGTTTGAAGAGATTTAAGAGCGTTATTCCTAAGAATTACAGGACTACAAAATAAAACGCCAGATTTCCATGCAAAATAATTGTACCACCAGGGAGGTTAAAGAGGCAATATCACTTTGCCCATTTGGGTGCTGCATTATCTTTAGTTTATTGGTTATTTTAGCTAGTTATTTTTCTTTTGTTCAATTACATTTTATTGTTTTTTAGTAAAAGCACTCGTAATAAACATTGAGTACAGTGTAAACAAGGCAAGTAGAGTATTTAGCACAAAATGGGCATGATAACAGTGAGCGCCTAGTCAAAAGTACAACTACAACAAATCGGGGGGAATAGGTGAAAGCGGTAAATCAGGGGGGAATAGGTGAAAGCGGTAAATCAGGGGGGAATAGGTGAAAGCGACGGGCGGATCCATCCAAATTTACAATTTTACAGGACAAAACATAAGTGTAAGAAAAGTGATTTTAATCAACCAATAATTGGAATAGCATAGTGATGAGGATGGAAAATTATAAAAAAAAAAAAAAAAAAAGGATATTCAGCTCAGGATGTAATACAGTGATACAAAACAGTAAATTTCCTGCAACATATCTCTCTTTTCCCAGAAAAAAGAAAAAAAATATTTAATTCAGATCAGCACATCTAAACAGGCTTCTCCAATTTCCAATAATAAACACCAACATTATTTTTTGAGCTTTTGATAGCATTATAATCTCTATCACAATGCTGTCTTTTGTTACTTGTGCAGAACTTGTTATTCCAGATAACTGTTAGTTGAACCAAACAAATGTCCCATTATTTACATCCATATAATTTCTGTAGGGACAAATTCAATACTAAGGGTGGATTCACTAAAAGATTAGAGAATGTTCCCTTAGTTTAATAAATAAAATGAAGCTGTGTTCACAAACCAGTTTTTTCTTTAATTTTCCAGCAAATTGGGTATTCAAAGTCAACACAGATTTACTCTTGTTTTCTAAACTAAGTATAGGGAGTAATCTTTTATCCCTGAATTTAACATGTCATGCCTTGATGGGGATCCAGCCCTGTGCCTGAGAACAGTGGCTCTTTCTGCTCTCTCTCCTCACTGGACAGGGAGGCAGTAGCAGGCGCCATTGGCTCCTGCTTCTGTCAATCACAACTAGTGAGCAGAGAGTGGAGGGCAGGGCAGGGCCGAGCCATGCTCTAGAGCGCAACTTGGGATGAAGCCCACATGAGTGCCCCCATAGCAAACTGCACTCAGCAGGGAGGAGGAGTGCTCAAGAAGAGAAGGATTAGAGTGCTGCTCGGCGCAAAACCATTGCACAGAGTAGGTAAGTAAAACATGTTTGTTATTAAAAAAAAATAGGTGTACATTTACTTTAAAGAAACCCTGTCATGAAAAAAGTATGTGAATGGCCATTGCTGAGCTCTTTCTTACATTAAAAATTGCCAGTCTGTTATGGCGACCCAGTACTTTTTAAATCAGACTTAGAATCTTATTTTCTCTTTTCGGTCATCATGCAAAGCAATGAGGTCAGAGTTTATGAGTGCCAAGCGAATATCATTTTCACATGGGAGGCACAGTAGGGACAGCCCACAAGTTTACAGGTTTCCTAAATCCCACGCTTCCATTAGGTAAACCAAACAAATGGTTTTCATGATTTCGCTCTGCTGGGAGTACACCAATATTGAGGTAGAAATGGCCCAATGCTGAAGGAACCCCTAGCAACCTCTGGAGGAACGGTAGGGTTCCACGTAACCTTATTGAGAATCAAACAAAATTGACATCCTTTTTTTCCCACAAATAGAGCTTTCTTTTGGTTATATTTGATCACCCCTGCAGTTTTTATTTTTTGCGCTATAAACAAAAATAGAGCGACAATTTTGAAAAAAACATATTATTTTTTACTTTTTGTTATAATAAATATCCCCCAAAAATATATAAAAAAACATTTTTTTCCTCAGTTTAGGCCGATACGTATTCTTCTACATATTTTTGGTAAAAAAATCGCAATAAGCAATTATTGATTGGTTTGCGCAAAAGTTATAGCGTTTACAAAATAGGGGATAGTTTTGTTTTATGGCATTTTTATTAATAATTTTTTTTTTTACTAGTAATAGCGGCGATCAGCGATTTTTATTGTGACTGCGACACTATGGCGGACACATCGGACATTTTTGACACATTTTGGGACCATTGTCATTTATACAGCAATCACTGCTATACAAATGCAGTGATTCCTGTGTAAATGATACTGGCAGTGGAGGGGTTAACCAGTTGGTAGCAGTGTAGGGGTTAAGTGTTCCTAGGGGTGTGTTACTAACTGTTGGGGGCTGGGCTTTCATTTAGTGAACACTGATCTCTGCTCCAATCACATGGCAGAAGGGGGTGATGCTGTTTACAACGGCATCTCTCCGTTCAGCCGCCCGTGAGACGATCGCGGGTGTGCCCGTGGTGATCGGGTCCCGTCCAGCATGCGAGCACGCCACTGGCAGCGCGCTCACGATGGCAGGGCGGCATTAAAGATTGGACGTACCTGTACGCCAATATGCCTGCCCGTGCCATTCTGCCGACGTACATCGGCGTGCGCTGGTCGGGAACTGGTTAAGTACAAGTGACAGAACATAGTAATAACAAGTGAACGGTAGAAAGATATTATTGCTACTTATATTATCCAACCTCCCCAGACACCCCATATGGGAACAAACTGTGTCGTGGGGGGGGGGGGGGGAGACAACACCCCTCTCCGTCCAAGTGATTTCTGGAACCTTTTAATATATAGAGGAATGTGTTACTTGTACAGGCCAAGACCTATATTGTGTACATAGAAAATTAATCCTGGTGCCTGGTCACTCCTAGCTGTCTTGGATGGAATTCTCTTTTAAGAAATCTCTGTCATAGGGGGTTGATTTTCTAAAGGAAAATCAACTTTGCACTGCAAGTGCACTTGGAAGTGCAGTCGCTGTAGATCTGAGGGGGACATGCAAGGAAAATAAGAAACAGCATTTTTGCTTGTACATGATTGGATGATAAAATCAGCAGAGCTTCCCCTCATTTCAGATCTTCCCCTCAGTTCTAAAGCAATTGCACTTCCAAGTGCACTTGTAGTGCAAAGTGGAGTTGCCTTTAGTAAATCAACCCCATAGTATTCCATATCAAAGTTCTGAAGATAGTCAAAGACAGATACATCAAAAATTCATGTAGACATTCCTTTCCCAGATGAAGGCATTTTAGGTTACAGCATTTTGGACACAACTTTCTACTGTTTACAAGCTGGTTGTTAGAACTGCCAGATGATCTCATGCCAATAAGAAACTTGGCAAGCGCTGTTCATATTTACAATTCTTATATAATCTGTAAAAAATGGAATCAAATAACTCTGAAGCAACTCAAACTGATATTAAAAGCATTCTGTGTTTGCCCATTGAAACCCCTCTGACTTTGTACCTTATCAGAATGTCATTGATGTTAATTTTTTTTTCGTTTTCCATATTGCATTTTTTTTTTAATTATCAGGATAATGTGATGAGTTTTCAGTTATGGCAAGGTTTTGTTTTCTTCCAAAGTGTGTTTATGATCGTAGGTGGTTGTAAAGCCTCAAGGTTTTTCACCTTAATGCATTCTATGCATCTATGGTTAAAACCCTTCCGTGCTGAAGCTTCCCCTCCAGACCCCCCTTTTCTTACCCGAGCCCGATCCAGCGATGTGCACAAGCGCAGCGTGTCCAGCCGCTGTCTCTCTCCTCATTGGACAGATTGATAGCAGCAGGAGCCATTGGCTCCTGCTGCTGTCAATCAAATCCAATGATACAGGAGTCAGGATTGTCTGTGTCCATGGATGCAGCAGTGGAACTCAGAAGCGGTGCCCCCAGGGAAAGCGGCTTTCCGTGGGGGCACCCGATGAAGAGGAGGGGCCTGGAGCACCGGCGGGGAACCCCGGAAGAAAAAGTTTGGGGCTGCTCTGTGCAAAACAATTGCACAAAGCAAGTAAATATAGGCGTGTTTGTTATTTTTTTTAAAACAAGGGTTTACAACCCCTTTAAATGTTCTGCCTCGATAAAATGCTTTAAAATATGTCATTGTTATATAAATTAGATTTTAAAATTGTTTACTCAGCAGAAAAAGATAACATACAGGACAAGTATCTGAAAGGACAGTAGCAGAATATAGGTTTGTTATAGTTACCTGTAATACTTTTAGAGCCCATTCACACAGGGGCAACTCCTGATCCGACTTCAGGTCGCCCCTAGTCGCCTCAGGTCGCCTCAGGTCGGACAACATTTAAAAAGCAATGTAAGTGAATGAGAGCCGTCTTAATGCACACTACTGAAGTCGCTCTGACTTCAGAAAAGGTTCCTGTACTACTTCTATCCGACTTGTAGGCGACTGGTACCCATTGATTTCAATGGAGATCGCCTCCAAGTCGGATCTCCGTTTATACGGAGGCGACTTTGACAGAATTATCAGCTCTCAAGAGGGAACTCCACGGCAAATTTCTGAAAAAAATTTGGCGTGGGTTCCCCCTCCGAGAGCATACCAGGCCCTTAGGTCTGGTATGGATTCCAAGGGGAACCCCCTACGCCGAAAAAACGGCGTGGGGTCCCCCCCAGATCCACACCAGACCCTTATCCGAGCACGCTACCCGGTGTCTTGTAAAATAGGGTCCTCCATCAGATGCTGTCCTCTGCGTACTGCGCATGCGCAGTACACAGGAGCACAGATTCCGAAAATTGCCGAGGACGAACGGCGCCTGCGCCGTGAGTCCAGGTTCTATCCCCACTATCCAAGTGGACATAGAGTTAGAATAAAAAAGAGCCGAGCGCAGCGAGGCCGAGCCCGAAGCGTGGCGAGCGAAGCTCGCCCGCGAGGGGCCCTCTAAAATTCTAAACCCTATGTCCGCTTGGATAGTGGGGCTACCTCCTCCACTCACGGCGCAGGCGCCGTTCAGCTTCGGAGATTTTCCGAAGCTTCGTCTGCTCCGTGCTGCGCATGCGCAGTACGGAACGGACACATATCGATGGTCGGACTCAATTGGGCAGAACACCGGCCGGCCAGGAAAGGGGGTGGGGACGAGCGGGCGGCCCCCCCCTCCTGAGCCGTACCAGGCCGCGTGCCCTCAACATGGGGGGGTGCCTTGGGGGAGGGGGGGCGTGCGGCCCCCCCACCCCAAAGCACCTTGTCCCCATGTCGATGAGGACAAGGGCCTCTTCCCGACAACCCTGGCCGTTGGTTGTCGGGGTCTGCGGGCGGGGGGCTTATCGGAATCCGGGAGCCCCCTTTAATAAGGGGGCCCCCGGATACCGGCCCCCCACCCTATGTGAATGAGTATGGGGTACAATGTACCCCTACCCATTCACCTGTGGAAAAAAGTACAAAAAAAAAACACAACACAGGGAAAAAATATTTTATTGCACAGCTCCGGGGGTCTTCCGTCTTCGGGGGTCTTCTCGCCGGACTCCTCCGCTATCTTCTTGTAGCTCTTTTACTAGCGGAGGAGTCCGGCTTTCTTCCTCCCCGCCGCCGGCCTCTTCTCCCGACTTTGGGGGTCTTGTCCCCCTCTTCGGTTCTTCTGCCGGGCCACTGCGCCTTCTTATAGCTCTTTTACAGGCGGTGGCCCGGTCTTCTGTCGCCGCCGCCGCCGCCGCCGCCTTCCGTTCTTCTTCTTCTTCTTCTTCTTCTTCTTCTCCAGGAGATGTTGACACGACGCTCTCTCTGGCCACAATGCCAGGGACGCGCTCCGCTGCCACTTATATAGGGACAATGGGGCGGTGTCACATGGGTTGATGTCACATGGGTTGGTCACATGGGTTGATGTCACATGGTGACCCCGCCCCCTTACCATGTGACATCAACCCATGTGACCAACCCATGTGACATCAACCCATGTGACACCGCCCCATTGTCCCTATATAAGTGGCAGCGCAGGGCGGCTCTGGCATTCCGGCCGGAGAGAGCGTCGTGTCAACATCTCCTGGAGAAGAAGAAGAACGGAAGGCGGCGGCGGCGGTGGCGACGACAGAAGACCGGGCCACCGCCTGCAAAAGAGCTATAAGAAGGCGCGGTGGCCCGGCAGAAGAACCGAAGAGGGGGACAAGACCCCCGAAGTCGGGAGAAGAGGCCGGCGGCGGGGAGGAAGAAAGCCGGACTCCTCCGCTAGTAAAAGAGCTACAAGAAGATAGCGGAGGAGTCCGGCGAGAAGACCCCCGAAGACGGAAGACCCCCGGAGCTGTGCAATAAAATATTTTTTCCCTGTGTTGTGTTTTTTTTTTGTACTTTTTTTCCACAGGTGAATGGGTAGGGGTACATTGTACCCCATACTCATTCACATAGGGTGGGGGGCCGGTATCCGGGGGCCCCCTTATTAAAGGGGGCTCCCGGATTCCGATAAGCCCCCCGCCCGCAGACCCCGACAACCAACGGCCAGGGTTGTCGGGAAGAGGCCCTTGTCCTCATCGACATGGGGACAAGGTGCTTTGGGGTGGGGGGGCCGCACGCCCCCCCTCCCCCAAGGCACCCCCCCATGTTGAGGGCACGCGGCCTGGTACGGCTCAGGAGGGGGGGGGCCGCCCGCTCGTCCCCACCCCCTTTCCTGGCCGGCCGGGTAGCGTGCTCGGATAAGGGTCTGGTGTGGATCTGGGGGGGACCCCCACGCCGTTTTTTCGGCGTAGGGGGTTCCCCTTGGAATCCATACCAGACCTAAGGGCCTGGTATGCTCTCGGAGGGGGAACCCACGCCAAATTTTTTTCAGAAATTTGGCGTGGAGTTCCCCCTTGAGCTCATTCTCTGCTTGGCCTCGGCAAAAGTCGCCTGGCCTGGGGCGACTTGTAAGTCGTCCCAAGTCGGGCTTGAAGTCATCACAAGTCGTTTTGAAGTCGTCCCAAGTCGTGCTGTGATCTTAACTCAAGTCGTGTCCAAGTTGCCTGACTCAAGTCGCCTACAAGTCGTGTTGCCCCTGTGTGAATGGGCTCTTAAGGAAAGCTTGCATGTTTCCCAGGCTGCATTACACAGGCCAAGAAGCTTGTAAGGAAGATTGCTAACAGCCAAGGGCTGCCCATATTACTGCCCATATTAAGCTCTGAACGGACTCCGACTCTGGGATCACAGATGGATATAGGGATGAAAGGAGTACTAATAGTGCATTATCGCTAAAACGTAGTGTTTATGTAAAAAGATATACACTTACAAACATTGTAGAAATAAAAGCACAGGTACCCCCCCTCCACCCCCATGTGAATGAGTATGGGATGCATTATACTCCTACTCATTCACCAAAAAAGTGCCAAAAAGTAAATAAAAAGACACACACAATTTTTGACAAGTCATTTATTTAAAAAAACAGAAACAATGTCCCCTGGCCGCCGACCAGAAGCAAAGAAAAAAAAAAGGTCTGCAATGACTCCTGCCGTCTGATGGCTCTGTCATCTCCTGCGGCTAAATAAACGAAGGGGCGAGGCCATCGGGTGAAGTCACCAGAAGACCCCTGCCTCTTGTGATGTCATCGACTCAGCATGCCCCACAAATATACTTCGTCTTTAGGATCCAAGATAATACCTTTCTTCTTACTGCTCTCTAGGATTAGTTATGGCTCACTGATAAAACCTTTTCCTTCTCTGAGCTAAATTACAGGGTGACAGACACACAGTAGATGTATTTACTTTATAAAAGAAATTCCTTTAAAAAAAATGAATTTGAGTTAAATAGATATTTGCACTTTACCGGCCCCAACCATATTGCCCCTGCCAAAATATAACAGTTAGATTAAATAAAATCGAAGCGCTGGACTGGAAGCGGGTTGGTATTGGTTCTTGTAAAATGGATCTCAGCTGCTTGGAAAAGGCAAAGTGGAGGTATGGTCGCACGGGAGTGGAATGAGACACACCCAACTGGCAGTATGCATGAGCAGTAGGGTTGCCACCTGTCCAGGATTCACCCGGACAGTTCGGGTTTGGAATCATGTGTCCAGGTTTTGGACTGTCTGAAACCCGGACACATTATTTAGACTGGACTATGGCTAGGGTTACTGACTGCAGTTGCTGTTGTCTAAGCTGAGAGTGCCTGTTACATTCTTTCACACTGCCCAAAGCCAACACTAACAACCCCCCCCCCCCCAAAACATACAGAGGGCAGAGGAGAGAGGGCTCGAACTGCATCTCTTCCCCCCCCCACCTCTCTTTGTCTGCCCACACTCCAATCCCTGGCACTGTGCCTCAGAAATGTGAAGTCCAGCAGCCTCAGATCCATCTGGATGAGAGGTGTTAACTGCCAAGGGGTGAGTGAGCTCACCATCCATCCATCCGTCTGTGACCAAAGTCTTCCCCTTCTCTCTCTTGCCTCTGAGTACACTAAGGTAAATCAAGGTTCTCAGAGCACCCCTTACATCAGAGTTTCCCTTTACACCAGAGGCCACAGTGTTTCCCCTACATCAGAATCTTCTCCGTACATCAGAGTTCTCAGTGTACACCCTCAGTATTCCCAAAACATCCCTTATGTTAGAGTCCCCAGAGTCCCCCCTTACAGTGAAAGGGAACTCTGAGTTCAGATGTAAAAGGGGAACTCTGTGGACTCTGATGTAAAGGGGGTCTCTTGTTATTAACTTCATATGATTAGAAATATTATTTAGTAGCAAAATATATGTATAGTATATACTATAAAAAAAATTGCTGTGCGCCGCAAAATTGTTCAGGTTTGACTTGAAGAAAAGGTGGCAACCCTAATGAGCAGAAGGGCCCGAGGGCCAGATGATCAATTCAACATCAAATATTCTTTATAGTTGACACTAAATCTCAATGAATGGAAGGAAAGTTGCCAACATGTTTCAGGGGTCAAAGTATCCCCCTTCATCAACAATTTCCCTAATTAAAGTACATTTCCCCTTTGAAGAGGCTCATTATCTTATTGTTGTTTTTCACAGCACCATTTCATTTTAAAGAGTCAGACTCCATGCACACTTGGCTTAAAAAATTGCAAGTTCCCGTAGCAGAGAAAAAAAACGCTAATATAGTGCGTTTTTTGTACACAGTTTAGACGAGTTTAGGAGAGCTTTGAGTTTTTTCTGCCACAAAGCTCCAATCAGAAATGCAAACCAGAAGGGTTTTTTTTTCCTGACGTTAAGCTTAAAATATGCCTGCAATCGTCCTAATGTGCTTGGAACCTTAGAATGACATTGAGCTGTTTCTACACGCAAAACACGAAACTATAGAAATAGCGATTTCTAAGCCAGTGTGCATGGAGCCTCCACTCTTGTTGAGAAAAAAACATTCCCTTTTGGGTGATCTGTGTACAAGGACTTTAAAGCGGGAGTCCGCCGGGACTCCGCGTTTTTTTTTTTTTAAAAAGCCAGCAGCTACAAATACTGCAGCTGCTGACTTTTAAAATAGTGACACTTACCTGTCCAGCGCGCCCGCTATGTCGGCACCCGAAGCCGATCTCTAGATCATCTCTCGGGTGCTACCGCCGCCATCTTGGGTATGGGAATCAGGAAATGGAGCCTTTCGGCTTCATTTCCCGGTTCCCTACTGCGCATGCGCGAGTCGCGCTGCGCAATAAGGACGGTCCCCGCTGCCTCTGGGATCTGTGTGTTTCCCAGCAGGCAGCGGGGCACTTGCGGAAAGGGGCGGGCACTTGCGGAAAGGGGCGTAATCTACGCCCCTTTCCGCAGAGAGCTATCCCGGAAGTGGGTGCAGATACCTGTACTGTACAGGTATCTGCACCCCCCTCCCCCTTGAAAGGTGCCAATTGTGGCGCCGGAGGGGGGGAGGGTTCCGATGAGCGGAAGGTCCACTTTAGGGTGGACCTCCGCTTTAAGGAACATTATTACAGATTCTAACAGGGTGTTATTCTGAAGAACTAGCTGTTTGTCTCTGTCTGTGTGCAAAATTAATGGGACTGATATTATAATTATCTATCAGCTGCTGCACTTGCAAGGTTGTAATGAGGAAAATTGCATCCCTTTGCCTTTCTGTTTGCCTTTAGTAAATCAACCCCATTACGTTCATATCATTGATTTTTGTTCCAAGTTATGTAGCCTCCCTGGCGGTATTCAGGAGCCTGGCTCGGGGTAAGATTTAAATACCATAAGCGATATTCCCGAGCCAGACTCGGGATCGCATCGCTGGATCCATGGAGGGGTTTACTTACCTTGTCCCCTGGATCCAGTGATGTCTCGCCACTGTGATCAAAGAGCCGTCCTCCACTCGATCTTTCACATCGCCGGGCTCCGTTCCCTGCGAGCGTTGCGACGCACAGGGATGGAGTTCAGCGCCAAAATCAAAAAGTAAAAAACACCGTATAGATACAGTATACTGTAATCTTACAGATTACAGTGCTGTATAAAATAATTACACATCCCCTTTGTCCCTAGTGGTTTCTCCAGTGTCCTGCATGCAGTTTTATATTATAAATACTGTTCTTTATGCTAGGAAACTGGAGATTGTCCATAGCAACCAAAAAGTGTCCGTTTACATCAAAAGTGGTTATAGATCAGCTAGAAAACAGCGATAATAAATTAGAATCATACAAAAAGATCCATAAATAAATAAATATCTAAAAATAATTAATCACATATAGATCAAGCAGCGCTATTTCATCAGTTAAAATACAAATATCGATGTTAATATATACTCGTTAATATAAATAAACGTATCAATAAGTAAACATAAAAACAAGGAGGAACTCCATTAAAAATCCATCATTGTCCAGCTAATATATAACATCATTCGTATATATAAAGAAATGGAACAATCCTTTCTTATATTGGAGTCTGCTGCACCACGACCCGTCTTTCCAAACACCTTCACACGTGCAGAAAAAAAACACTCAAGAGGGTCCGTGACAGGTGAAGCCCCCCTTTGGTAGTATTCTTACCAGAACTTGCTGGTGTAATCAGCGTCTCAAAACACAAAGTGGCTTTTCCAAATTACTTTTCATTCCTCCTTCTTAGCCCTTGTACACACGATCGGACATTCTGACAACCAAATCCGTTGGATTTTGTCTGACGGATTTTGTCCAAAACTGTTGCATACACACGGTCGGACAAAGTTGTCGGAAAATCCGATTGTACATAACGTGATGACGTTATTTCGTTACGACGGGACTATGTTCAGGCTAGTAGCCAATAGCTTTGGTCTAGGAATTTGATCTGAGCATGCGTGGCACTTTGTCCGTCGGAGTAGGCTACACATGATCGGAGTATGTCAGATCGGAGCATTTTGTCGGAAAATTTTTTACGGACAAGTTGGAAAACTTGGTCCGTCGGATACTCCGATGGAAACAGTCTGATGGAGACCACACACAGTTGGAATATCCGACAAAATGGTCCGATAGGACACATTCTGTCGGAATCTCTGACCGTGTGTACAAGGGCTTACACATTTTATTAACCCAGTATCGACTTGCAAAGTCCAGAATTGCTATCGCAGTCAAACAGTAATTGGTTTCTGGTTCAGGTAGCTTCCTCTGCCAGGAGGCTTCCAGGCAGGACACTGCTGTTCACTTTTAAGGCTGCAAACAAAAACACCATGTTTGCAGCCATAAAAGTGAACAGCAGTGTCCTGCCTGGAAGCCTCCTGGCTGAGGAAGCTACCTGAACCAGAAACCAAGGACTGTTTGACTGCGATAGCAATTCTGGACTTTGCAAGTCGATACTGGGTTAATGAAATGTGTAAGAAGGAGGAATGAGAAGTGATTTGGAAAAGCCACTTTGTGTTTTGAGACGCTGATTACACCAGCAAGTCCTGGTAAGAATACTACCAAAGGGGGGCTTCACCTGTCACGGACCCCCTTGAGTGTTTTTTTTCTGCACGTGTGAAGGTGTTTGGAAAGACGGGTGGTGGTGCAGCAGACTCCAATATAAGAAAGGATTGATCAATTTCTTTATATATACGAATGATGTTATATATTAGCTGGACAATGATGGATTTTTAATGGAGTTCCTCCTTGTTTTTATGTTTACTTATTGATACATTTATTTATATTAACAAGTATATATTAACATCAATATTTGTATTTTAACTGATGAAATAGCGCTGCTTGATCTATATGTGATTAATTATTTTTAGATATTTATTTATTTATGGATCTTTTTGTATAATAAATGTAATTTATTTCTGTGAGAAATAAGTATAAAGCAGCTGCTAGATTAGATTAGAAATTTCGCGGCTCCCAGTATACACACACATGGTTAGTGTGTGAGCGCTTGCGTTTATACAATTAGGTGGCCAATGGTGTTTGAGTATAAACTTTGATCGAATAAATTAGAATCACTCGCAGAATTGAGCAATAGTAATTTGTGGGGAAATTCGTCATCAAACACTAAAAGTAATGACAGCGACAATTCTGCAACTCAGCACATTTCAGTGTTTTTGATTTGATTACATTATTGAATAATTTATATTATTATTATTTGTTATAATTATTTATAGTTATTTATTATTTTATTATTTTATATATATATATATATATATATATATATATATATATATATACATATATACACATACACACACACACACACACACACACACATACATATATATATATATATATATATATATATATATATATATATATATATATATATATATATATATATACATACATACATATATATATATATACACACACACATATATATTATATAATTTATGATTTTATATTTCAAATTTTATCATACCCAGGATGTCTATTAGACTCTTGTTTGGACAGATTTAAGTGAATTATTTCTGAAGCCGCGTACACACGGGCGGACTGTATGGCCTACTTAGTCCGTCGAAACACATTTCAGCGGACAGTCCGCTCGTGTGTGGGCTTCAGCGGACTTTTTCAGCGTGCAGTCTGGCGTACTAAGTATTTCGTTTTTTTCGAAATACTGTCCGTCATACTTTGGTTTCATTATCAAATAATTGTACCACTTTCAGCACCTAAAATCTGAAATAATCATACCAAAAGGGAGGTTAAGGTGAAGTAACTACCGTATTTATCGGCGTATAACACACACAGGCGTATAACACGCACATTCATTTTAAGTGGGAAGTTTCAGGAAAAAAAACGTACATTGTAAATAAGGAACTTTGAAGCAAAATAAAAGTCAGTGCCCATATGCAGCCTAACAAGTGCCATCAATGCAGCCAGATCAATGCCCATCTTCAGCCTCACAAGGGCCATCAATGCAGCCTCACCATTGCCATCAATGCAGTCTGATCGATGTCCATCTGCAGCCTAGAGGGGACAGAGAGGGGGGTGGGAAGAGCGTGGACAGATTGCATACAATGAGAATTTCCTACGATAGACAGAACAGTGGTCCAATGGCAGACCAGAAGACGGGACTTCCTATTACAGAGGCCCCCAAGTAAAAAGGAGATTCTCACTGTATGTAATCTGACGGCGCTCGTCCCACCCCCTCCCTGTCTCCTCTGAGACAGCTAAAATTAAAGTATTGGCGTATAACACGCACACGCTATTTGCACCCAATTTTCATGGTGAAAAAGTGAGTGTTATACGCCAATAAATACAGTAATAAATACTGGTATAGTTAAGTGCAGAGTTGCATGGAGTCTTGCCTTTACTCTGCATAACCTTTCACATATATTTTATATCTGCAATACATCAAAATCTAGGTCATTAATACTGGAACAGGACTAAATAGCTATCCATGAACAAACATGCTCCTTCACATACTGAGAAGACTTAGTTAACCTGACCTGTTGCCATACCTGCACCATACCAAAAGCAACTGCCTGCTGTGCATCAACGTAGTCAGTAAATTTCTCCAGCAATGTTTTGTGACCTCTGCTTCTTACCTTGTATGACAAATTTCCAACCTGTTTTCTCACATTGTATTCAGGCTGTAGAAACGAACAAACATAAAGGGGAATTGTGAGTTAACGGAAAATTGTACTGTATTTTTCAATGGGCAGATAGTTTAAGTAAATATTTCAGTATTTCTCTTAAAACTCCAAGCACAAAAACTTTTATTGAAGTATATTTGTCTAAAGCAGGGGTCTCCAAACTATGGGCCCTCCAGTTGTTCAGGAGCTACAATTCCCATCATGCCTAGTCATGTCTTTGAATGTCAGAGTTTTACGATGTCTCATGGGACGTGTAGTTCCGCAACAGCTGGAGGGTCGTAGTTTGGAGATCTCTGGTCTAAAGCCATAAAGAACGTATGTTCATGTTGTCTGCACCAATTGCCTTTGCAAACACAGTTATTTTCCTTGTAAAAATAGCAGAGACATCAACACTGTGCTATACATAGTCTGTGCAGAGAGCAATACTAAGGGAGGGACCCTTGAGGCCCATCCACTACAGGCAGAAAACTACAGGGGGGGCGGATTCAAGACCTGTTTACCTGCACAAGAAGAGGGAGCAGCAATGATCAGTCTTAATAACAGGAACAAAAGCAAAGTTTCACACTGGATTACTGTACGGATATGGAAAAAACACAAAGTACACCAGGGTTCAAATAAAAATACACAGGCCTCGTGTTATTTGCTTATCCCAGAATTTAGATTTAAAGCTGAACTCTAGGCAAACCACTAAATACACAGAAAAAGAGATATACAGTATGTGAGTTGTTTATGAGGAAGCTATGCCGCTCAAAGCGCGTTGGCGCCTCCAATAGCCGCCCTTCCCACTCACAACTTCAGGTGCAGGCTCTGCAATCATAGAAAATGGAAAAAAAAAGCTGAATGGCCGCACTCTGAATAACACCTTTTATTTGTGGCAAAACAGTGTAGAAGATCTAAAATCTCTTACATCATGGTGATGAAAGGTACAGACAGGCTAACGCGTTTCACATCAATATAAATGCCTAATCATAGCTGGTGACCATAATCAGACTGAAAATATTTATGGTGAAATAAAACCAATTAGGAGATAGACAACCCCCAGTAACTCCTCCCATATCTAAGACTAAAATGGAAACCAAATGTGAACAGGAAAATGGGCAGCATGAAAAAACAGGAGCCAAAACCAGCTATGATTAAGCATCTATATTAATGTGAAACGCATTACCCTGTCTGTGCCTTTCATCACCATGATGGGATTTTTGATCTACACTGTTTTGCCACAAATAAAAGGTGTTATGCAGAGTGCGGCCATTCAGCAGTTTTCTTCAATTTTCTATGTGAGTTACATGCCAAAGGATTTGTGTTTTTATACAACCAGTTCTGACATTTACGTAGCCCTACCATGCAGTACAGCCCTGCCTAGCAGGGCAGGAAATGTGGTATATCTTGTGCTGCAGTTAAGTAACAATTGCATGCCTTGTTCTCCCCCCAGCCTGTGACAAGACAATGAAGGGACAAGTATCACACTGATGACCTCTTATCTCTCTTATCCTACCAGCATATTGCTCATTAGCATATGAGCCAGGCCCAGACTGGCCATAGGGCACACCAGGCATTTGTCCTGCCATGAGCAGCCATTTGATGACTGGACTGCGCAGCAGGAGGCGGGACTTAGTGGGTGGGAGGGAGGGCCCATCAGGGGAGGTGAGGGCCTTTTTTTGGGAGGGCAGCAGTTAGTGGGGCTTGCGTTGCAGTGTGGAGGACCAGCTCCATGGGTGTCCTGTCGTCTGCCACCACAGCCCCTCCCCTGGTGGAGGAATTGGCCACTCAGTCTGGAATGCCTGGTCCCCTTTTTTGTCCCAGCCCGGGCCTGATATGATCAATGCAGCAATGCAAGGTGTGCAGTAAAATTTGTATTTAAACTGCCACTGAAGCAACTATCATGGGCAACTGATGCCCCAAAGAATGGCTGAGATATGTGTGTCGAGCCCCAATGCACAAGATCCTGATGTTTTGGTGGAGGTGGAAGTCAAGTAGTCTGAGTTCCAGGCATTTGTCCCTGGGTGCACACCGCCCTAAACGTTAGTACTACTCAGTGCACTGTCCAGCCCTCATCCCCTCGCTGTAGCTTTCACTCTCACTATTGGTACTTTACTAACATATCTTTCTCCTTCTTAACTTGTTATCAATATTATATATATATATATATATATATATATATATATATATATATATATATATATGTATATATATATACTATAATATTGATAACAAGTTAAGGAGAAAGATATGTTAGTAAAGTATCAATGACTTGTAAGACCTCTGTCTTTTAGCCAAGCTCAAATGTTTCCATTAGGTAGTAAAACATACAAGTCTACATGCTTATTTTTATACCAGATAAAGATCTATTTTTGGATTGTTTCCTAAAGTACACTGGGAATTTAGCCCTGCTGCACTTGATCCCTGCATTTTAGTGCAGACGGAAGCCAGTGCACCATCTAGCCCCGCTCCTGGCAGCCTGTAAAAGAGAGTGAAAGCTACTGTGAGGGGATGAGGGCTGGACAGTATATATATTATTATTATTACAATAACAATAATATATCAATACCTGTTATTATGTAGTCAATATACTGAATTGGGACCCAAATCGAAAGAAGTACCGGTAGTACTAAATCCAAAAAGACCGTGCAATTTGCAAGTGCAGTTGCTCCAGAGCTTAGTAAATAAGGTGAAACTTCACGTTGCAAAGAATACCCAATCACATGTAAGGAAAATTTCTGCTTGCACATGATTGGGTGATGCAAGTCAGCAGAGGCTTCTCATTACTAAGCTATGGAACAACTGCATGTGCAAAGTGTACAGTCTAGTTGCCTTTAGTAAATCAACCCCTATATCCTCTAGGCCACTCTGCAGACAGAACAGATCTCAGTTAGGATGCCTGTTTATGTACAATGGTATGGCAGGTAAGTTCACAGGAAATCATTTCAGTTGGCTTTGCTATGAGTGAAATAAATAGGATAGTTATCATTACACAAATGAATCAGGTAACACAGCTAAACTGCGTAGCTGCACTTGGAAGCACGACATAATGTCGGTTTAGCACCAAGTCTTAAAGTGTTAATAAACCCACAATCAGTTTATATATGCAGTAAACCATGCTTATTATACTCACTATGCAGCCTAAGGACTAATCATCTGCATTGTGTAAAAAGGCTGTTTGATCCTGTCTTCTCTGATCCTTCCTTTCTCCCACTGTCCCAATCCATCTCCTGATAGAACAGAGCCTTGGGGGCACTCTGCACATGCTCAGTGGGGTGTGTATTGATAGAGAGTTTATTTTTTTCTTGGGAGGGTGCATGTGATCAGCACAGGGCCAATCAACACTTTCCAGACAGAGAGTAAGGGGTCATGCAGCCTCACAGGACAGTCAATGTAGAATGAGATCTACAAGTTTTAACCAGACACTGATAGAAGTCACAAGACTGCTATATACTGCTGATGAGAAAAGGGTATTTAGCAGTTTATATTTACTAAAATAATTGCATTTCCATGTTCCGTGTACTGTGGGAGACCAGTTATAGTGATTTAGGATTCCAGGATTTAGTAACAATTTAAGTCCATATAAATACATACTGTATTTCTAAAGTTACAGTCCTAAAGATCAAATAAACACCTTCATTTTGGTTAAAAGTTTAGATGGTAAAGTTGGTGTTTTGCATCTAGGTGAGCAATATGTCTTTATGTTGTCTGACTCCATTGTGCCTATAGATAGACTGGAGAGAAAGATATGAAGGCATTTTCAAGAGCAGAGCTTGGTGCCAAGTTTCCAATGTAATAAGGGGTCCAGCGGCTTTTACTAAGAAGAGATTGTGTAGGAAAGAATGTTTGCCAGTTGCATGCCAATGAATATAATGCTTTAAGCCAGAGTGAGATTTCAAAATCTGTAAGCACTTGTAGAAGACCTCAAGTCTAAACAAAACTGTGTTCACGGTTCTTAAGTGTTAAGTTCTTTAAGTATGGCCTTATTATTTCTGAAAAGGAGAGGACTTCTAAAATACACATTACCTGATCTTCTATGCCAGACATAATCATTAGCAAAGTTTAAGTCATGCCATGTGGTGCCTTTATCATCATTGACAGCTTGGAATACAAGGGAAGTGGTCACACACAGGCCTCATTTAAAGACAATTTTCCAAGTGCATGACTATTAAAGCTAAGGGGAGCCTATAAACGGTTGCTTTGATTTTCAACAGAATCATAGTTTCTTGAGTACCAGGGAACAGTGACGACCCTAAACATCCAACATTGTTATTTCATGGTGGCACCTACTGACTGCAATGGGAGATTCATCTTCTCGATTAGTCCTGGTGATCGTTGTCATCAGAATAGCAAGTGATAGAAAATGAAAGATGATTGAGTTGTCACTGTAACAGAAGGTTAGGTAATATGTTCTGGTGGAAGCTCATGTTCCATTGACAATTAAGGAAGGGTTTACCTTAATTTTTGAGAGCTTTCTTCACATTTCCTCTTGAATCTCTAGTGCAAGAAGTGCAAGGAAATATCCCAAACAAGACACAAACCTGCCATGGGTATTAACCTTTCCTCATTCTATCAAAAGTTAGAGCTACACTTTAAAACTTGATACTGGCTGGGATTTTTTAATGTCAATACCATTTCATAGGAGTGAGGACTATCGGATTTACAGGACCTACAGATTTGTTTGTTCGTCCCCAAAAGCTGTATTGAAAATAATTAATATGCATTTGTGAAGTATGCATATTTATGGACTTAATAAGCAGCCTAAAACATAAATGCAATACAAAAATACACCAAATAATTTATAAACCAACATAAAACAAGTATATTTTAGACTCCTTAAAGTGATTGTAAACCCTCAGCTTGTAAAACAACCCATTCAGTTTAAATAGGAAAGCAGAGGGACTGGCAGGAACACCAGGGATTTCACACAAAGGAAGCCATACAAAGAGAACAGAATACTTTTTTCATACAAGTACATGGTACAGCGGGCACATATCAGGAATATGAAATGTTGGGTCTGCATATTCTTTTAAGAAATGATATAGCCCAGATGACGTTTTGTTAGCTTTAAGGTCTTCTAGGAGAACATTCTGGAGCACAGGGCCACCGAACCATATTCACAATTTTTATATCAATTTTATGGTTAACCACCCAAATAATTAATTCATGGTTTAATTTCTGCTTGTAGCATATTTAGCAGTGGTGGCCCATCCATTAAGGGCTCTGCCCCCCCATTCCATGCGTCCGGTCCCCTAATCTACATGCAGGGTGCCGGACGCATGGATTCCAATGGGGGGGGGGGTGTTTTTTTTTCTAAGCACGCGATTAGAGCCAGAGGCTCAAATTGGCTTATAAAAAGGGTGGGCTCAGAGCACTGCACTCAGTTGTGTGGGAATAGCGAATGAATGTTCGCTATTCCCACACTGATCCTCCTCCCGGCCAATCAGGAAGCAGGTCCTGAGACCCGTCACCCGATTGGCTGAAAGGACAGGCGATCCTATTGGACAATTAGGAGGAGGAGGAACGAGGAGCTGCCGTGAAGCAGAAGAGGAGGAGACGCCCACCCGTCGGTCGTAGGAGCGCTGCCCACCGGAACCTAGATGGGATAAGTGCGGGCTGGATGACCGACTGCAAGACCCCCCTGGAGGGGTGCATGTGATCCGACCAAGCGCGTGGGGGGTGGTTGCCACCGGGGCTTACCAAGGGGGTGTGGTCGTTTGCCGCCCCACCCAAAAAAAAAAAAACACCAGCTGCCACTGATATTTAGAAACTGTATCGCTAAGACAGAACAATGCAAGACCATGAAGATACATAGACAACAATAAAATTATTTCATGATTTTAAAAACATTTCTTAAAGTTGTTGTAAAGGCTATTTATTTTACCTGAATGCATTCTTTGCATTCAGGTAAAGATAAAAACCTTTTATGTGCACATATCTAGACCTTTTTTAAAGCAATCTACTGAGCTGGCCAGAACCACCTCTAGAGGGAGTTTATTACATATTTTCACAGCTCTTACTGTGAAGAAACATTTCCGTATTTGGAGATTTAATTTTTTTTTCTCCATACGTAAAGAGTGCCATCGGTATTTGTATATGTTGATCATATCCCCCCTTAATCTCCTCTTCTCAAGAGGGAATAGATTCAGTTCCTCTAATCTTTCCTCATAGCTGAGCTTCTCCATGCCTCTTATCAGTTTGGTTGCCCTTCTCTGCACTTTCTCCAGTTCCCCCATATCCTTTTTGAGAACGGGTGCCCAAAACGGAACTGCATATTCCAGATGAGGTCTTACTAATGATTTGAACAGGGGCAAAATAATATCTCTCTCTCTGGAGCCCATACCTCTCTTACAATACAAGAAAATATTTTGCTTGCTTTGGAAACCACAGCTTGGCATTGCATGCTATTATTAGGCTTATGATCTACCAAAAACCCACAGATCCCTCTTCACCATTGATTTCCCAGGTTGTACTCTCCCTAGTACGTATGATGCATCCATATTCTTAGTCCCCAAGTGCATAACTTATCAACATTAAGACCCCTTTCACACTGGGGCAGTGGGGGGCGTTAGCGGTAAAGTGGTGCTAGTTTTAGCGGGGCTTTACTGCTGTTATAGGATTTGAATATTGGATATTCCAAGTAATCCATATATGTACAAACTTTCAGTGTATTTATACATTCCTTGTTTTTTATATATCTTTCTACTCTTTTTACCTTTTCAATAAAATTATTGTTTGAATCTTTAAAGGAATTTTTCGATAGTTATTGTACGTGCCTTAAAAGTCCACCATTAAGGGTATTTTAAGAGTTTACCACTGTTGTAGCAGCACTATTCCACTGCTAGAAAAATGCTTTTAACCCCTGCTAGCAGCTGAGGAAAGGGTTAAAGCTGTAGTAAACCTGCTGAAATTTTTTTTTGTCTGACCTGCAAGGGAAAAGGCATAATGAACTAGTATGTACCGCATACTAGCTCATTATAAAATACTTACCTTAGAACGAGGCCCCGATATCTCAGACGATCCACGCCGAGGGAGCTAACATGTTCCCTCGGCGTGTCTTCCGGTATCATGGCTCTGGCACTGTGAGTGGCCGGAGCCGCAATATCGTCACTCACACTCATGCGTGTGAGAGATTTCTTTCCGCAAAGTCTGGTGTCTGCCAGGCTTTCAGCCAAAAATCCCCTGTGCGCATGCGCCGCTACAGTCAGCGGCTCATTGCGAGGGGAATATCTCCTAAACCATACAGGTTTAGGAGATATTTTTTTTACCTACAGGTAAGCCTTATTATAGGCTTACCTGTAGGTAAAAGTAAAAAAAAAAAACAGTATACAACCACTTTAATAGCGCCTGAAAAGCGCCACTGCAGAATCGCTTTGCAGGTGCTCCGGCAGCGGTGCCCATTCATTTCAATGGGCAGGGTTGGTGGAGGAGCGGTGCATACAGTGCTCCCGCACCGCCCCAAAGATGCTGCTTGCAGGACTTTTTTTCCTGTGCTGCAAGCGCACGGCCCCAGTGTGAAAGCACTCGGGCTTTCACACTGGGGTGGTTTGAGAGACAGTTTACAGATGCTTTTCAGGCGCTAAAATGCCTGTAAAGCGTCTCAGTATGAAAGGGGTCTAAACCTCATTTGCCACATAGTTGCCCAATTAAACAGTGCACTGAAGTCTGCTTGTAAGTTGGACACATCCTGTAAGGACGTTATTCTATGTTTTATTCCATAACATGTTTGTTATTAAAGAAAAAAAAAAACCCTTTACAATCACTTTCATTCTTACCAAAACAAATAGGATATGATGCCTGGTTTTCAGTTTAAGCCTCGGTTTACACTGCTAGGACTTGTCATGTGACTTAAGAGTTAAAAGTCGCATGACAAGTTGTGCCCCACTAATGGCAATAGAACTGTTCTAATCGGTGCGATTCAAGTCAAGAAAAAGGTTCCTGCACTACTTTTGTTGCGACTTCAGCAAGATTTGCATTGACTTCTGTTAAAGCCGTGATGGAGTCGCACAGCGATGTTCAAGTAAAGTAATGCGACTTAGAAGTCGCGGCGATGTGAAGAAGGGCTACTATGTGTCCCATTTTTTAGCAGCTGTGATTATGTATGTTTTGAAGTATGTTACCTTGTGTTTGTATAGTAATCTCATATGACTTCTAGGGAAGGAAATGACCTTGTTACTTTAACACACATAACATAAGTGGAAAAAACAGTACAGTAAAAAGAAATAAGCTGAAATGTAAGGCATAATGGCTTTGATGTTGTTTGCTTTTGTAAAGTTAGTGCATCAGAAAGCTTGAAAAGTGCAATGTATTTATAACATTGCGCTCTACGTTCAATGTAGGGGAAAAGGTGCCCCTATTAGGAAAATGCTTAAAGATAATAGAAGATAGGGTTGGCAGGTAGCTAGTTTGATCCTGTCACAAGCAGTTACTACAGTTGCTATACCTTCACTGTTTTTAGCCTAGGGTCTGACCCTCAGATGCTAGCAATGACAAATAACTTATTATGAAAATAAAATACCTTACATGCTTTTAGTTCTTCTAGATTAGCTCTTTGCACACCATGAAATGTATAATGTAATGAATATCACTGGTGAGTTACTTTGGTTTCAGCAGTGCAGATGTGTCTGGGCCTGAAGCTCATTCTTAGTAAAGGGGCTCTGGGGTCTCTGTATGTGGTTCAGCATTAACCTGAGGTAAGAAGGGATTTCTATTATGGCCTACGGAGAACATCCACATGCATGCCATATTCCAGTGATGGCAAACCTTGGCACCCCAGATGTTTTGGAATTTCATTTCCCATGATGCTCAACTACACTGCAGAATGCATGAGCATCATGGGAGATGTAGTTCCAAAACATCTGGGGTGCCAAGGTTCACCATTACTGCCATACTCCAAGGCTTGTCAGCTCACTAAGGCCGCGTACACACGCGCGGACTGTTGGCCCAACTTTGTCCGTCCAACAGTTTGAGCGAACAGTCCGCTCAAACTTAGCATGGACGGACATGGCCACACACGACGAACGAACAGTTTGCTGAAACCGTGCGCGATGACGTGAACGGCACGTACGACGGGACGCAAAATACGACGTCCTATACACTGCATTATAACTTTCGGCTTGAAAATCCTTTCTGAGCATGCGCGGAACTTAGTTTGACGAACAAGCCTACACACGGGCGGACTGTTCGTTGAAACAAGGTTTCAGCGGACAGTTTTTCGGAATTTCCGTAAAACCTTGTCCGTCCAACTGTCCGCTGAAACTGTCCGCTGAAAGCCCACACACGAGCGGACTGTCCGCCCAAACACTGTTCAGCGGACAAGGTTGGGCCAACAGTCCGCGCGTGTGTACGCGGCCTAAGATGATTGTAGAACCTCAAAGCCTGTGTAGACTGTGGCCAGTGAAGAAGGCCTCTAGCTGTCCTGACATCTGTTTTAAGTACGCAACGGGGTTTATTTACTAAAGCTGGAAAGTGCAAAATCAGGCTCACTTCTGCATAGAAACCAATGAGCTTCCAGGTTTTATTACCAAAGCTTTGGGGTTAGAAGCTCATTGGTTTCCATACAGAATTGAGCCTGATTTTGCACTTTCCAGCTTTAGTAAATAGACCCCACTGCGTACTTAAAAGTGGGGTATGCCTGTATAGGAAAGATGGTGAGGGCAAGTGGAGAAAGTTGGAAATAACTTCTTTAAATTAAGGTAAAAATATTTATCAGGCTTCTTTTGTGTGCACTTAGTTACATGAAAATGTTCTGTTTCTTTTTGGTTTGCCTTAGCAATCTTCTACACACAAGTGGCCATTAAACTTAGAATATATTTTTTTCTCCTAGAAGACAGGAAGGAAGCTGCCAAGTACAAGTGATTTATAACTCAATTTTTAGATTTGTTTCCCCCGACAATACAATGTTTATACACATTTAAGAGTTTTAGAAGAGATAGATTTAGCATTGTGAACCCTGGCACTGGAAAACATATACAGAGAAACTATGAGAATAATTACAATGCAGTGCCGGTTTTATGTACACATTTGTGCTAGCATGCAGTTATTTTCACATCAAAATCAGAAACAAAATAGGACACATATCCAGTCCAGTAAATTGTGTCCAGATCTGCTAATACCATTCTCATTTGTGTTTTCTCAGGCCTCATACATGCGGTTTGATTGCTGTATGACTGAGCGTCTGAAGCACGTGTGCAGGATCTTGTCTATCCAAAAAACTATCCGAAAAATGTCGTTTGACAAACACAAACGTAGTGACGAACTATGAGAGTATAAAGAGGAAGTTCATTTCTCAAGCACCACCCTTTGGGCCCCTTCTGCTAATTTTGAGTTAGCAGAAGTTTGGGGAGCGTTGATTCCCGATTTTTAGATCGTACAAAACAAATGCCTTTTAACCACTTGCTGACCACTGCACGCCGATATACGTCGGCACAATGGCAGCGGTGAGCAAATGGGCATACCTGTACATTCCCTTTAATTGGTGGAGTTAGCGAGCCCACCCCACGCGTACACGGGACCGTGCCCGCAGGTGTCCCAGCGATCGTGTCACGGAGCCACAGAACGGGTAAGTGCATATGTAAGCTAGGCATTTCTCCGTTCTGCCTTGTGACATGACAGAGATCACTGCTCCCTGTCATCGGGAGCAGTGATTGCTGTCATGTGAATGGAAGCCCACCCACCCCCACAGTTAGAATCACTCCCTAGGACACACTTAACCCCTTGATCGCAGCCTAGTGTTTAACCCCTTACCTGCCAGTGTCATTTACACCGTAATCAGTGCATTTGTATAGAACTGATTGCTGTATAAATGACAATTGTCCCAAAATAGTGTCAAAAGTGTCCGATGTGTCCGACATAATGTTGCAGTCATGATAAAAATCGCAGATCACCACCATTACTAATAAAAAAATAAAAAAATAATAAAAATGCCATAAAACTATCCCCTATTTTGTAGACGCTATAACTTTTGTGCAAACCAATCAATATATGCTTATGGTGATTTTTTTTTTTTACTAAAAATATGTAGAAGAATACATATCGGCCTAAACTGAGGAAGAAATTAGTTTTTTTATATATTTTTGGGGATAGTTATTATAACAAAAAGTAAACAATATTGCTTTTTTTTCAAAATTGTCGTTTTATTTTTTGTTTATAGCGCAAAATATAAAAATCGCAGAGGTGATCAAATACCACCAAAAGAAAGCTCTATTTGTGGGAAAAAAAGGGCGTCAATTTTGTTTGGGTGCAATGTTGCATGACAATTTTTAGTTAAAGCGATGCAGTGCCGGATCGCAAAAAGTGCTCTGGTCAGGAAGGGGATAAATTCTTCTGGGGCTAAAGCAGTTAAAATACGTTTGGCATAACTACTGTACATCAGTATCACCAGCAAAGCAGCTCCATTATTATCCCATTAAAGAAGATGAGAATGTGCGCTGCATTTCAACATTTCTTCATCTGCCATGTCACAAATGTTAATTCTAGATTACGAACATTAGTTTACAAGACCGAACTCTTCTGGGTCGTTCCTTGATTCCAATCATGCGTGTTTGTACTTTCGACTTTTGTGTGACGATTTCTGTACTGACTATCTGTAAATCAGACGTTGAGTTCACATCCAACAAAACTTTGTGTGACGATTTCTGTACTGACTATCTGTAAATCAGACGTTGAGTTCACATCCAACAAAACTTTTAGGCTGCATTCACACCTGAGCGTAGCATTTTCAAGCGTTTTTTAACGTGATTTGCGGCATTTTTTACCGCGATTTGTCGCGATTTTGTGCAGGGCAAAAAGTCACCAATGTTAAAAGAAGAAAAACGCCCAAATCTGCTCAATTCGAACGACAAAAAAGGGTCCGGGACTTGTTTGATCTTCAGGCGTTCGGCTTCAGGCGACATGTAGTGGAGATGTGAACCATCTCCATTGAGAATAATATAATTTTTCCCCTCTAGCGTTTTGTAGCTTTAGGCTTCAAGCTACAAAATGCTCAGGTGTGAATGGAGTCTTATAGCCTGCACATCCAGCTTTTGTCTGACGAAAAAGTCAAATCGGCTGTTGAAAACACCGTACTAACGATCCGAAAATCCGCAGATAGTTCATCTTACGAATTTTCCCTTCTGATTTTCTGATACAAAAATCAGAAGGGAAAATTAGTAAGACAAACTCTCTGTGGTTTTTTGGATCGTTAAACTACCATTTGTAATCTGGAATTAACATTCGTGACGCGGCAGTTGAAATGTCGAAATGCAGCGCACATTCTCATCTTCTTTAATGGGATAATAATGAAGCTGTTTTGCGGGTGATACTGATGTAGTTATGCCAAAAGTATTTTAACAGGCATTTGTTTTGTACAATCTGAAAATCGCGAATCAACACCCACCAAACTTCTACTAACACGAAATTATGGTCCAAAGGGTGGTGCTTAAGAAATGAACTTCCTCTTTATAATCTCATAGTGCGTCACTACGTTCGTGTTTGTCAAACGACAATTTGTGGATAGTTAGTATGCTAGACTAAATCCTGCACACGCGCTTTTGACAAAAATCAGACGCTCTCTCGTACAACAATCGAACTGTGTGTACGAGGCCTAAGTGTGGGAATTCAGTCACCTTCAACAAATATCTCAGCCCAAAACGTGTGAGCAGAAAAGCCAAGCTATTGTCTATTATGTTTCCAGGGATGGGGAAGTACAGTATATTCAACCATTGTCCAGTGAAACATTAAGAACTCTCTTCCATTCCAACAAAACTGAGAAATTAGTTTTGGTTTGTGAGGCCACCCAATAGAACAGAGTTTTACTGCTCACGTCCAGGTAGCAAAAGGAAGGGGATGGGCCAGCCTAGGGTTGCCACTTGTATGGGTTCCACCCGGGCAGTCCGGTTTTTTAATGATGTGTACGGGTTTTCATCTGCTCCAGACCCGTACACATCATTCAGACTGGACTGCCCGAGAGTGATGAGACTGCTCTGTGGATGATGTGTCTCCCCTCCCCCGCCGTCTCACTAATGGCATAGTGTCAGTCCACCCCGCACTAATGCCGAGTGGAGGGGGATCCGAAGCACTTCAGTGAGCCCACACTGCCTGCCGATGATTGCATGCAGGAGGGAGCCGGTGGGCGGGCCCAGACAAGGAGTGACAGCTGAAGAATCGAAAAGCAGGGAGGAGGATGTGCCCATGTCTACTGCCAGCTTTCTTTCTATGGCAGCAACACATCCTTTCTCCTGAGCACAGGCTCCTCTCAGGCTGGATCGGGCCTTTAACAGAGGTCCTCTACAGGTGGGCGGAGCAAGTGACCCTACACAGACTGCAGCCCGATCACTGCTTCCTCCTGCCCAGCAGACATCAAGGCTCACCCTGGGGGGGCAGACTGAAGAGAACAGAGAACGGATGCCACACTGTATATTCTCCTCCCGTGAGTCCCAACCTGTTTTGCCTTCCAAACTGTGTGATCCTGTGCTGTAATCCTGTTCTGCATCTTGCAGTGCAGCTTTACTGAAAGAGAAAGTAAAGATCTTGGCCTTGTCAGGAATATATTGGGACTTTTCAGGCTCCCCATAGATGTATTCCACACACACACACTATGTCTTATTTAAAATGATTCTTTTTGATAATGTGGAATACTTCTATGTAGAACCTGAAAAGTCCCAGTATATTCCTGACATTGTCATGAGCATAATCAGCAAGAGACATACAGAATACTATACAGCCCATCTCCAGGAAAGGGGGAAATTACTACTTTTACTTCTGTTTCCATGTTCCATCTGCACTGCTCTCCTCCTCCTCCCAAAGCCTCAGCATCACTGCACACCATACAGGAACATTAACCCTGTATGGTACAATGAGGATGATGGAGTGTCTGTCAGCCTGTCACAACTTTCACTGAAGCTGTGGGGGATCAATTACAGAGATTGAGGGAACCAGAAAAAGTCAATTTGTTCCAATTGACTGTATTTATTATGGCTCAGAGAAAGGAACTGGAGAATCTACCCTCAGTCCCTTTCTCTGTTTTAAAAGTGAGCTATCAGGGGTCTGTTTAGTCTCCTGATATTTCACCAAAGCCCCCCCCCCCCCAAGACTGTTAAAAAAGGGTAAAAATAAATAAATTTGTTAAAAAAGAAAAAAAAAGCTACTGACACCACCCACTGCCCTACTGACACCGCCCACTGCTCTACTGACACCGTCTACTGCTCTAACTGCTCTACTGACACCGACCACTGCCCTACTGACACCGCCCACTGCTCTACTGACACCGTCTACTGCTCTAACTGCCCTACTGACACCGACCACTGCTCTACTGACACTGTCCACTGCTCTACTGACACCGTCCTCTGCCCTACTGACACCGTCCACTGCTCTACTGACACCGACCACTGCTCTACTGACACCGTCTACTGCTCTACTGACACTGTCCACTGCTCTACTGACACCATCTTCCGCTCTACTGACACCGACCACTGCTCTACTGACATGTACACTGCCCTACTGACACCGTCCACTGCTCTACTGACACCGTCCACTGCCCTACTGACACCGTCCACTGCCCTACTGACACCATCCACTGCCCTACTGACACCGTCCACTGCCCTACTGACACCGTCCACTGCCCTACTGACACCGTCCACTGCTCTGCTGACACCGTCCACTGCTCTGCTGACACGTCTACTGCTCTAACTGCCCTACTGACACCGTCCACTGCTCTACTGACACCGTCCACTGCCCTACTGACACTGTCCACTGCCCTACTGACACCGTCCACTGCCCTACTGACACCGTCCACTGCTCTGCTGACACCGTATACTGCTCTAACTGCCCTACTGACACCGTCCACTGCTCTACTGACACCGACCACTGCTCTACTGACACCGTCTACTGCGCTACTGACACTGCTCTACTGACCACTGCCCTTGAAACACCAAACACTGCCCTACTGACATGTACACTGCCCTACTGACACCGTCCACTGCTCTACTGACACCATCCACTGCTCTACTGACACCGTCTACTGCTCTACTGACACTGCTCTACTGACCACTGCCCTTGAAACACCAAACACTGCCCTACTGAGATGTACACTGCCCTACTGACACCGTCCACTGCTCTACTGATACCGTCCACTGCTCTACTGACACCGCCCACTGCCCTGCTGACACAGTCCACTGCTCTACTGACTGACACTGTCCACTTTTAAGGTAGGCTAATTCATATTTTTAAAATTACATTTTATTTATTAATTTAATCATAATTTATGGGTACAAGAATGCGTTTTATTTAACAATGTCCCTTTCAGCCCCTCCCAATGTAATTTGGCAAACACTCACTGTTCGCCATGGTGCACCTAGCTCGCTGCATTTCTACTCTCCTTGAGGCACTCAAAGGTGTCCTAAGTTTTTTATAATCCTATAATGTATACTCCACACAAAAAAAATTGTGCCGCAAAAGTGTTCGGGTTTGGCTTGAAGAAAAGGTGGCAACCCTAGGCCAGCCAGAGGTAAACATGGAGGTGGGATGTATTCAGACTTGGTGCATGAACTAGGCAATTATGCAGCTGTGGTGAGAAGGGTGGCATAGGTAAGGTCAGTGTTGTGGGGGAGCAAAAAGGATAAGGAAACTTTCAAAAAGCAGTGTTTAAAAGTTTCCTGATCCTTTAAATCAAGACCTCAGTAAACTTTTTAGCTGTGTGGACTTTCAAATAATTGATCCTCAAAGATCTCATCAGAGACTCTGCAGTTAGTTGTCATTCAGTTCTAATAGATTACAAGCACCTGAGCTGAGTTTTTTCCAGGCATTTTTCAAGTTTTTTTCCCAGACATTTTTGAGCGTTTTTTTGAGCAGATAAACAAATATTATAGTTTTTTTTTTCATTTAAGCATTTTTGCTGCGGCCAATAGAAACCTGTGTAAGGTGTGAAGAAACGGTAGAAAAGGGACAGGGAGATGCTGTTTGAGCTGAAAACATCTGAAAAATTGCTCAAAATATGCAAATTTCTCGCTGTTCAGGCAGTTTCGATTGAAATCTATGGGAACAGAAATGCTCAAATCTGCCTAAAAAGTAGCCTATGTATTCTTTTGAGTGTTAGCGTTTTGCTACAGGCAACAAAATGCTCAAATTTGATAATTGGCCATTGAAATTTATAGGATTTTGCTTGTTGGGTGTTTCCGAGGGTCTAGCTTCAAGCTAGAAAACGAACAAGTGTGAAAGGGGTCTAAAGAAGAACTTCTACAATCTACAAACAGATATTTTTAGATAATGCTAGCCTTCCTGTACCTTATTTTTCTCTCTCCCCCCCATTTTTGTTCATGGTGGTAATTTTTATCCAAGAGAGATAAATCCATCTACCTGTATTTTAGTTATTGCCTCCTGGAACATGTGACAGGAAGTTCCCAGTATGCCTCTGGGAGGCCATAGTTACATCACAGTGCCTTAAAGAAACCAGGAAGTGAAAAACAGTAGTTGTAAGTAAAGCAAAAAAATGTATGCTGATTTCATACCAGCATGCATAACTGTATGCTGATGTGATTTCAGGAGAAAGGGGAAAAGGTTAGCTTTCAATGGCTGGGAGTCTGCAAAGTTTCAGCTGCTACTGAAAATAACAAGAGGCGAGCTTTGATTTCACCTCTTCTGTTGTGAATTTTGAAGGCTGATTTCTCCACATTGTCTATAGGTACAGAGGTTAGTCAGGGCTTGTTTTAAAAAGTTTTTTATGCCTCGTTCATGCGCATAGTCTGGGCACATGTGCTTTTTAAACTGCACTGAATGGTTGCAATGCTGTATACCAGCCTTTCTCAACCTTTTCAACACAGAGGAACCCTTGAAATAGAGAAATCTACAACTCATGATATATTAGTGTGATGGTCAGTGGGAAGAATTACCTCCTTACAGATAGCTAAAAAAATCAATGGTGTCGGTGGGAACTTATCCCGAGAGCAGAAATGGCCCAATGCTGAAGGAACCCCTAGCAACCCCTGGAGGAACCCTATGGTTCCACTGAACCCTGGTTGAGAATCACTGCTGTATACACTTACTAGAATATTAAATATAAGCAGTATATTTGTAAATGCATTTATCATATATAAAATTGCAACTTTCCAAAGTACAGTATTAGCAAAACCAAAATAGTACCCTTGGTGTGTGGATAAATTCTGAATTTATACTTATACTTAGTACTTTTTCCTAGCATTATGTGTAGGGTGCTACAAAGTAGGAGCACATTATAGAGACAAAAATTATATAACCATTATGTATTCTTACCACATAGCATAGTTTCTTCTGAAACAAGTGGCTTAGCTGACTGTTTGCATTCATAATTCCAGCATATACAGTCTGTTCTTTATCATGGTCCTTTCTAGATATTGTTTCTTATATTTGCTTTTTTAAAGAAAGTCGAGGCATTCCTGTAACACCCTGTCACATAATCAGTATTGTACACTTGGTTACAGGTTGCTTTGCAAACACATCAGTATGTTATAGTACATCTAGGCTATCCACCCTTTTCTCATAGAGTTCTTCCAACAATAGGTAGGTTTACAAACACTATTTTAGTTGACTAGTCCATCCAAAACTAATATTTAAAGTGATACTAAACATACAATGTTAAATTGCCATCATCCCTTTTATTTATGTATAAAGATCATGCCACTGTATTTAACCACTTCAGCCCCAGAAGATTTGGCTGCTGAATGACCAGGCCATTTTTTGGGATTCGGCACTGCGTCGCTTTAACTGACAATTGCGCAGTCTTGTGCCGCTGCACCCAAACAAAATTGACGTCCTTTTTTCCCCACAAATAGAGCTTTCTTTTGGTGGTATTTTAGCGCCTCTGTGGTTTTTATTTTTTGCGCTATAAAGAAAAAAAAGAGTGACAATTTTAAAAGAAAGACAATATTTTGTACTTTTTGCTAAAATAAATATCCCCATTTTTTTTTTTAAAAAAGCATATTTTATCTCAGTTTAGGCCGATATATATTTTTCTTCATACTATTGGTAAAAAAAATTGCAATAAGCGTATATTGCTTGGTTTGCACAAAAGTTATAGCGTCTACAAAATAGGGGATAGATTTATAGCATTTGAATTATTATTTTTTTCTACTAGTAATGGCGCCAATCTACGATTTTTATCGGGACTGCAACATTATGGCGGACACATCGGACACTTTTGACACATTTTTGGGACCATTGGCATTTATACAGCGATCAGTGCTATAAAATGCAATGATTACTGTAAAAAAATGTCACTGGCAGGGGAGGGGTTAACACTAGGGGCTGATAAAGGGTTAACTGTATTCCCTGTGTGTTTATAACTGTGGGGGAGGGGACTGACCTAGAGGAAATGACAGATCGTGGTTCCTAGCTATTAGGAACTCATGATCTGTCACCACTCACAGAACAGGAATTTCTGTGTTTACATGCACAAGTCCCTGTTCTGCCTCTTGTGGCCATGATCGCTCGTGGCCGGCAGTCATCGTGACCATCGGCCATGAGCGTTGGCACCCCCACAGTGCAGCGGGTGCGTGTGAGCGTACCTGCTATCCCGATCCCGCGAGCCGACGTATAGCTACAATGACTCTTTTGATCGTGCAGACCTGCCACAGTATAATGACGGCAACTGATCAGCAAGCAGTTAATATAACATTTTAATTTAAAAAATCATCCGAATACTTTATTTAATCATTGCTGATCAGAGGTCACATGACGTTTCCCAAGTCTTTCCTGTCCTCAGGGAAAGCTCTGGAGGAGGAGTTTCTAGTATTCTTCTGATATATGAATCAGTGTCTACACCGTGTTAAATGGTGCTGTGCCAGTCACATAACATAAAAAAGGCTTTCAGGATAGAGAATTAAAAGAAATAATTGTTAGCAGCAAAGTATGTTAAAGTTATATATAAATCTATATTTCAAGACAAATGCTTATAATTTTTTTCAATAACATGGTGTAGGCGGAGTTTATGTTAACTGACAACAGCTTTCACTTTGATCACACTGTAAAGCAATCTGAAGGGGGTTCTGAAGGGCTCTTGTCTATAGTGTGTATGTGCTGGGACTAACAGGGAGGTGAAGCCTCCATCAATCACCATCTTATACCCAGCCCCCATAATGTTTAGCAATATGAAGACAGAGGAGGAGGGTGGAGTGTATTTACCACTGTGTGACTCTATAGTCAAATGGGCTGAAGATATAAGCAAAAGGAGCAAATGAACAGCTTAGAAATTAACTGAAACTGGAGCATGCTCAGTAGATGTCAACAGCTGGTCTGCACGATCTCAGGCTGGAGGAGGGACACAAAGAAGAAGGGAGGTAAAGTGAACAGCAGAATCAACCAGGATTTTTACAGACTACAGAAAAAAAATGCTCCAGTGGGTGACTGAATATGAACACAATGTAATACAGCAAGTATTGACAGTATTTTATTACTTTTGTTTAATTACACTTTAACAGAGTGTGGGGATGCCAACATCCAATATTAGCTTTCAACAAGCTTTACTCTTCAAAGTTTAAAATTTGGTAGGCGTGGGCAACAGGACAGGCAATTAATAGTTGTTTAACAGAGAGGTCTACCTTTTAAGTGATTATTTAATTACTGAAGGCCCAGCTAAACCTTCAATTTAAATCAGCCAATGGTGTATCAAAACAAAAAGGTACACAAAGTCTTAATTTCTTTAGAATGCAGCCTGAGACTGAGTAGAAAAGACTGTCCCCTGCACAAAAGCTTCATGAAGGATCCTTGCTCTTTTTGTGGAATCAGTGGTCTCTCTGCAGAGGTCAAACACGGTCCTTGCCAGACTAGAGCTACTGAAGAGTTCTCCAATCAGCAGGGAATCATGAGTTTTTCTGATTGCAGAGTTGTAGGTCTGACTCTGCAGTGTTCGCTTCCAGACAAAGAGCAAGGGTCCATTGCTGCAGCATGCTGGTAGGGGACAGGCTTTGCTACTCAGGCTGTTGCTGCTTTTTAAAGAAGACAGACTATAAGATTTTGCATACCTTCTGTGTTAATGTACCAGGAATTTGTTTAGCCGATTTAGGCCTGATTCACACCTATGCAGGTTGCAGTTTGCATATTGCAGGTGCATTTTGTGTTTTTCAATACATGTTTTTCATCCATTGAAGTCTATGGAACCAAAAAACAAGTAAACACTCACTAGCTGAGAACACATACAGTGTATGTGTTCAGTATTAATTATGTTCTGCTTATGTTCATCTGGAGAACAACTCTATGCATAGGGTAAAATATATGTGGCTTTTACTTTTTGCCAAATAGCAAAAAAATACAGGGTTGGCCCTCAAATGAACCAAAATTAGTTCATATGGCAGAATGCCACAGATTTGTAATAATATAATCCAGTTTTTATTGCATCATCATCCTGGAGAAAGTACCCAAACTTTTATCTGCTGTCATAATGAAAACTAAACAGAGGAGTACACTTAAATATAAAGCTTGGATACATTGTTATGTTTATACAACAGATAGGATTTGTGCCTCCACCTGCTCAGAAGAACATAAAAACAAGGGACAGAAAGTTACACTAAGAACATTTGGTTACACATTAAGTAGAACTGTTATTACTGCATACAATGCACCAAAATATGCAAGTATTTTTAGTCCAAACACTAGTAAAATAAAAAAAGTAACAATATAAATGGACCTGGAGGGGAATGGTTAGTATTTTCCAACAACCAATCACATTTAAGCTGACATCTGCCTCAGTGTTCATTTTAGTCGACTAAAACATGTTAGTCGACTAAATGAATATTATTTTAGTCGACTAAAATACGACTAAAACAACTGAAATGACTAAAATACGACTAAAACTAAAATGGCATTTTAGTCAAATAATAAAATGGGACTAAAACTAAAATGCCATTTTAGTCAAAAGACTAAGCCCCCGTACACACGGTCGGACATTCCGACCACAAAATCCATCAGATTTTTTCCGACTGATTTTGTCCAAAACTGGTGTTGCATACACACGGTCGGACAAAGTTGTCAAAAAATCAGTTCGTTCAGAACGTGATGACGTTTGTTTGCTACGACGGGACTACGTTCAGGCTAGTAGCCAATAGCTTTGGTCTTGTAATTTTATCTGAGCATGCGTGGCACTTTGTCCGATCAGAATTCTCTACAAACGATCGGACAAAGTCAGAAAATTTGAGATCCTGCTCTCAAATTTTTTCCGTCGGGTTTTCCGACGGAAAAAGTCCGATAGAGCCCACACACGATTGAATTTTCCGACAATATAATCTGATCGGACCTTTTCCATCGGAATTTCCGACCACGTGTACAGGGCATAAGACTTAAACTAAATTGAAATTTGACTTTAAAATTAACACTGGTCTGTAGTGCATGTTCATACCGCAATGTAATAATAAATAACATACTAGATTTTTCACCCCAGCAGTATATAATGAGTTTGGAAATTGTAGAGAATTGTTAACTAATGCATTACAATTGAATTACACCCATTCGATTTTAGACGACTAAAATAAGTTTAGACCACTAAAATATACTGGAGATTTTAGTCAACTAAAATGTAGGACATTTTAGTCAACTAAAATGTACTGGAGATTTAGTCGACTAACTACGACTAAAACTAAAACAAATGCAGAAGACTAAAATGGGACTAAAACTAAAATGCTATTTTAGTCCTAAGACTAAGACTAAAACTAAATCGAAATTTGCTGCCAAAATTACCACTGATCTGCCTATAGCAGGTTAGAAAATGACATCTAGATTATGTTTTAGGCAACAAGAGGTGCCCTCCATTTACATTACTCCTTTTTGGCCTATAGAATATACTGTATAATATACTATATAGTAAATATTGTGGGGATGGATGCAGAGGCAACAAAGATCACATTCTTAAAATTGTTTATTCCAGCATAAAGTGTGCAGGGCTCCAACAGCTTTATAAAGGACAACAAAAGTTCTTTGTTCCAGGGAAAGCTCCTCTTTCTGGAGGTAACAGCATTCAGTGATAGGCTTCATAACACTGCCAAATATGCAGCAGCCTCCAGCTTTAGGCCTTGCTCACATTAGTGTGAGCTCCTGCACGACAATAGGATCCACATTATTCCCTATGATGCCCATTCACATCAATGCAACATGGTTGCAGTGCAATTTTTGAATGTGCTTCGTTTGGTGCAGCATTGTGTGTTTTGGCCTTATATACGTCAGTGTCATGAAAAAAATATGACAGGTGCATGTACATGTGTTTTTGGCAGGGTCTTGTGTTGAACACTTCTCGTACACACAATCGGATTGTTGGCCAACAAAACCGTGGACTTTTGTCCAAAGGGTGTTGGCTCAAACTTGTCTTGCATACACACAGCCACACAACTGGCCAACAATCACGAGCGTAGTGACGTACTACATGGATTTTCAGTACTTTAGCGCCACCCTTTGGGCTCCTTCTGCTAATTTCGTGTTAGTAGAAGTTTGGTGAGTGTTGATTGGCACTTTTAGTTCGCACTTTTCATTTTGCACTTTTCAGTTAGTTTCTGAACGGCCGTTCGTCAAGCAGCCATGTTGCGGAATCGGAGGCGATAACATGTTATTTATTATTGGCCTTGGAGATATTGCTTTGACATAATTTTTTTGGTTGAATAATGATTTGATTTGGTATATTTTCTATATTTTTGGATGCATAGAATGCACTTTTTGGTTAAGTTCTATTTAAGGTCTCTTTTTTTAATGCACAATAAAAAAAATTGTGTAGAATAATACTTGGCTATGTGTTTTACTTCAAATTACATTTTGGGAGTAGGCAGTTACATTTAAAAAAATACAATGTAAAATTAACAAGTGACACCAACATAGTTGTATCTTTGATCTTCAAAACTACGGGATAATGGTGTTGTGGTAACTTGCACCAAAAAAAAGAAAAGCATAATAATATTATTCTTGATATCACTAGAAAAAAAAAGCCTTTGAAAATATGTTTGCAATAACTCCATCAGTATCACCAGCAAAGCAGCTTCATTATTATCCCGTTAAAGAAGAAGAGAATTATGCGCTGCATTTTGAGATTTCATAATTTGCCACGTCACGAATGTTAATTCTCCAATACAAACGCGAGTTTACAAGACCGACCGCTTCTGGCTCATCCTTGCTTCCGAGCATGAGTGTTTGTAATTTGGACTTTTGTCTGGCGGACTTGTGTACACACACTCAGAAAATTTGACAACAGATATTTGTCCATAGAAAATTTTAAAACATGCTATCCAACATTTGTCAGCAGAAAATCCGACAACAATTGTCCGATAGAGCATACACATGGTTGGATTTTCAGCCAGCAGCCTGTCATCACACATTTCTCGTCGGAAAGTCCGATCCTATGTACGAGGCTTAAGTCTCTTCCTCCTACAAAATAATACAAGAAGCATGAAAATGTGTAAAAAAACAAACAAACAAAAAAAAAATGCATGATTATGCAGCAGCACTAGTGTGAACCTAGGCTTACAGCTTAGCATGGCTCTCTGATCTGACAGGCAAACATGTTCCCCAACATAGCTTGGTCCAGGTGAACTTATCAGTGAATCTGCCAGTTAAAATGGTGGAGGGACAGTGTTGTCACACTCTCCACCTTGTCCATTCAGAGAACACCTTGCACTCATTCAGAAAAAGCAATGCATTCTCTATTTAGCTCCCGTGCCGAGCGGATGACCTCCCATGTTCAGAATGTAGCAGTGGGATCCGGAAGCAAAAGGGAATCACTGTAGTAGCGGTGCCTGCTTCAGTGATTTCCAGCTTCCTGGGGCATTAACTAGGTATAATATATACTGTACATAGTTATATTGAGGGTAAGGGTGACCAAAGGAACTACTGTATGTATAACATATACACACCTGAAATTCATCTTTAATATCTATTGACAATGATTTTGTGATGTCTGGTATTTCTGGGGATATGTTTAGAAACATTAACAAATTGACCAGAATTTCCACTTGTAAAAACACAAATGTACTCATATTACCAGTTCTTGCACTGTTGAAAAATAAAATGCTAACAAAATTTTAAGACTATTAATCGAATTGTTTCCTTACAGAGAACTTCTTGATAACACGTGCCGAATCGCCAACACACTGAAGAAGCATGGCATACAGAGGGGGGATAGGGTGGCTATTTACATGCCTGTGTCACCTTTAGCTGTGGCATCCATGTTAGCCTGTGCCAGAATCGGTGCAGTGCACACCATAGTGTTCGCTGGCTTCAGTGCTGAATCTTTATCAGGAAGAATCAATGACGGTAAGTGGGAACATACTAGTTCTTTTTATTTGTTGTATTATGTTATCATTGGTACTTGCTTGGCCACATTAGGGCATAAGAATGCCTAGGGCAAAAATTTAACTTTCTTAGAGAAAAAGAATGTTCCTATTTAGCATTAAGGAAGGAATACTTCAATTTCCCCTTCCCCTCCTATATACCTTTTATGTTCCTCTATATAATACTTACTATAAACATACTTTAGAAGTTATTTCAAAACTTTAAAATCATATATTTTCTTTTAGACATATTTATATTTTCTTGGGAATAAAATGTTTAAAACTCAGCTATAAGAATGTTTTCAAATTCTAAAGTATATAAGGCCATTTATTGTCATACCCATGAGAATATCTTGAAATTCTTCTTTGCTTTATATCATCCGTACTTCAATATGTCTTTTTATTTCTGGTATCAAATAATTTGTCTTATATTCTGTACATGCAATTTATTTTAACATAAAATAAAAACTTTTCAACGGAATACTTCAATTTATACCAGGAAAGGGGGGAGTTTGGGACTTTAAACACTTTCAGACCGGACCATTTTGCTGGCTTAAGACCAGACCACTTTTTGCGATTCGGCACTGCGTCGCTTTAACTGACAATTGCGCGGTCGTGCGACGTGGCTCCCAAACAAAATTGACGTCCTTTTTTCCCAAAAATAGAGCTTTCTTTTGGTGGTATTTGATCACCCCTGCGGTTTTTATTTTTTGTGCTATAAACAAAAAAAGAGCGACAATTTTGAAAAAAAATACGCATTTTTTTTTTACTTTTTGCTATAATAAATATCCCCCAAAAATGTATAAAAATTATTATTTTTTCCTTAGTTTAGGCCGGTACGTATTCTTCTACATATTTTTGGTAAAAAGAAATCACAATAAGTGATTATTGATTGGTTTGCGCAAAAGTTATAGCGTTTACAAAATAGGGGATAATTTTATGGCATTTTTATTAATCATTTTTTTTTTTTACTAGTAATGGCGACGAGCAACGATTTTTATTGTGACTGCAACATTATGGCGGACACATTGGACATTTTTGACACATTTTTGGGACCATTTATACAGCAATCAGTGCTATACAAATGCACTGATTCCTATGTAAATGACACTGGCAGTGAAGGGGTTAACCAGGAGGTGGCAGTGTAGGGGTTAAGTGTGTTCTAGGGGCGTGTTGCTAACTGTGGAGGTCGTGGCTGTGTTTTACACATCACTGATCTCTGCTCCAATCACAGGGAGCAGAGATCAGTGTCACTGTTGCTAGGCAGAACGGGGAGATGCTTCTTCCTCCCCGTGAGGTGATTGCGGGTATCCCCATGGTGATCAAGTCCGCAGGCCCCGCAGGCCAACTCACAGAGGTCCTGACCTGCGCGTGCGTGCACCGCCGGTGGTGCGTACGCGATGGCACAGAGGCACATTTAAATGGACGTACCTGTACGCCCACGTGCCTGTCCGTGCTATTCTGCCGACGTACATCGTCGTGCGCTGGTCGGGAAGCAGTTAAATGAGGCACAAATAATGTACCTCCATCCCTGATTCAGGTAAATAAGAAAGGTATGTGGGACTTTAAATGAGGCAATTGACTTGTGGCGGTAGAATGGTTGGTAAACATTGTTTAATTGTAACAATAGTATGAAACAAGTAAAAAAAGTATTTTCATATATATATATATATATATATATATATATATATATATATATATATATATATATATATATATATATATACACATACACATGCACACATGGCATGAACATGATGGATACATATTTTTCAGCTTGAGAACACATGAGAAGTATTGAATATTGATAAAAATGTATAAATACAAATATGTAATATATCATAGAGACGGCTTTTGGCAATAAGGTGAAAAATATCAATCTTGAGTATGATTAATTTTTGATATAATTCAAGATATTTCCTATTAACAGGCATTGGTACACCATATGCAACAGAGCCACTGTAGAAACAAGAAAATATACACCTACACATAAATAGTTACATAGTTCTCAATGAATTTTGAATGTATAAATAGGTGGGACATGCTCTGCTGGGCTCACATGGCTATAATGGGCATAATGGGCACACATGGATGTAAGGGAGGCACTGCTGACAGTGGCGTATCTAAGGTATGGCAGCCATGGCAAGTGCCATGGGCACCATGGGGGGGGGGGGGGCGGCCTGAGATCGCCTCTCCTGGACTTCTAAGAGCCCCGTCCTGGACCGCGATAATCCCGCCTCTACTACCAAAAGCTTTGCCCCCTACAACCGAAAGCTCCACCCCAGACCTCTGAGAGTGAGTCTGGTCATCTCCTGTAGTCACATCCGCAGTCTCTGGTCATCTCCTGTAGTCACATCCGCAGTCTGGTTATCTGTAGTCACATCCGCAGTCTGGTCATCGCAAATCCTCTCTAATTTCATAATCCTGAGATTATAGCTGCCCTAACTCTCCAGTACCTTCTCAGCCAATAGAAACATGTCTGTGTATACTGTGTGATTGTATACTGTGTGTGTATACTGTGTGGCCCCATAATCTCTGATTGCCTGGGGGCCCCCTAATATCCTATTGCCCGGGGGCCCCATGAGTTGTCAGTCCATCCCTGGTCACATCTTCAGTATCGTCTGCAGCATTTACATAACTGTCATTTTTTAATGGACTTGATCATTGTTACACAGTCAGCTTTTTCAGCCATTTAATTTAACATTTAATTTAACATAAATTTTCAGGGTTGTTGGGTAACTGTGGAAATGAAGAGAACTGTGATTGGAATGAGCAGTATGATTAGATAGACCAGGCCAAGAGGAGCCCCGCAGGCATGAATGAGATAATAGAATGGGAATCTAATTTACAGTAGTAAGTGTTGGACAGCTGTGTTAAAGAGGCTAATTTATAAATGTTGTTCTGAGAAAAGGAAAGCGTAACACTTTCTTTTCTGTTAATCTATGGTTGCTGGAGTCCACGACTGATCGTCATGATTCTATTTTGGTTTGTGAATTTGTTCTGTCATCATATCAGGCTAATATAATCCAAGTACTGGAGACTTGGCAGCTTTCGTGTCACTCTCTCCTCTTACACCAACTTTGCTTAAAATAAATTCATTTTTATTATCCCACACTATAGATAATATTGATTAGAGCCTTTCTTTTGTTTAACATATAACACAGAAATGTTCACACAATTAAACAGATAAAGAAAAGGTAGTAAAGGTCATGTGTACAGTAAGGAAAGAGTAGTGTGAACAGCAGGGATACATTTCTTCAACAAACTTCTACTTGGGTCTTGGGTGGTGAGCTCACACATATAAGAGGTAGTGGCCAATCTGTACTGCCAATATTGCCCAAATGCGGGATATCGCCAGTATATTGTGATTTCAGGAACATGGTGGCCACTACTACCCATGTGCAGGATCTTGCCACCATATTGCTGGAGACCCAGGAAGGCAGAAGTTTGCAGATAAAATTGTATAATCCCCTGTTGCCTCAATGTAAACAATATCTCCACACATTGGATCTCCCCGCTGCCAGCCAGTTCACTTCACTTCTATGAATAATTTACCAAATACCTAAATCAGACGGTACCGAATAACCCCAGCATATAAAAACACTTTAAGAGGAGGTCCACCCCCCCCCCCCCCCCCACAAAAAAATGAAAGGTCAGCAGCTACAAATGCAGCTGCTGACTTTTAATATATGGACACTTACCTGTCCTGGGAGCCCATGATGTCGGCACCCCAGCTGATCTTTGAATCGGCAGTCGGGTGCAGGTGCTTGCATTCCTGGCAAGGGAACCAAGCAGTGAAGCTTTTCAGCTTCACAGCCAGTTCCCTAATGCGAATGTGTGAAAAGCGCTGTGCTTTCTAAGTGGAGGAGGGGGCTACGTTTCTGAGAGACGGGGCCGCGGCCCTGTCCCCTGGAAATGGAGAACGGTACCTGTCAAAAACAGGTAACCGTTCCCCCCTCCCCCCTGAAAGGTGGCAAATGTGGCACCGGAGGGGGGAGGAGATGGATAAGCGGATGTTTTAATTTTGAGTGGAACTCCGATTTAAGGTGTTACTAAATATTTTATTTTTTTAAACTTAAATAACAAACACATTTTTCTCACCTGTTCTATGCAGTAATGTTGCACAGAGTGGCCCCGATTCACCCCATAACAAACAGCTTGCTATAAACACACACAGTGTCTGCATGCTCCTGCACTATGTGTCTATGGAGCTTACACAGTGGGACTTAGCCCCACTTCCTCTTCACAGCATTTGATTGACAGCAGCCAGAGCCAATGGTTCTTGCTGCTGCTTGAGTGCTGTGTGAAGAGGGGAAAAGGGGAGAATAGATGCAGCCGTGCACAGCACTGGATCTATTCTCCTCTTTCTTCCCCTTCTCACAGGGAAAGGGGGAACAGAGATATAGAAAACATTTTTACTTTAATTCAAAGAAGGGGAAAAATAAGTTTTTAGCTTTAGTATCACTTTAATTCACAGGGACACAACTTATTATTGAAATATATTGCTCAACAGCACAGATTATTAATTAATGAATTATTAATTAAACAGCTACCTGTTTGGACAGCAGTCCAAGGATATTTAGGTTAATATACAGTATATACCACACTAGTCAGATGGTGGTAATAGCCAATGTTGGACTCCCACAGACTTTGAAACCTGAAAAATCTCTCTTCCAACCTTGCTGTCAATGAGCAGTGGTGGTCTACTCCCTTCTCTGCTCCTCATTTGTAGTGAAGTCCAGCATTGTCTCCCTGGCAGAGTTGTTCCTTATGACTCATGAGACCCTGTATCCGTCACAGGGCTGCTCCATCTTGCAATCAGCTCCTGCCCTCAAACTTCCTTCCATCCTCAGGCTGATGCTGCTTCACTGCTATTTAACCCTCAGGTCGGGGTCCCCACTTTCCTCACAAAACATAAGGGGAAACAATACTCTCATTTGCAGTATAAAGAACAACTTTTTATTAGAAAGATAAAATCCTACTTACAAAGCCACTAGTTTGCAAGCATTAAAAAAGGAAAACACATCCAGTTTATACTCTTGTCCGAGGCCGGCACCCAAAGACAGATAACCAAATGTAACTGCTCCCTTTTCAAATTCCTCCACTGAAAGCACAATACGTTTCAAAGGTTGTAATTCTTCTTCATCAAGGCTGGGAGTGCCTGAGAAGTTATGATTATATACCCTGCTACCATTTAATAAGCCCTCTCCCTACAGGCTGTGTGGAAATTAAACCCTTCGACTCAAATTCTGGTATGGGATGCAGACATCAGTCCATCAACATTACATTTTTAATACATTACACATTTAAAATGTATTTTCTTAAGATCTCAAACAACTGGGTTTATGGAACCCAAATGTTAATATCAGTACGCCATAAACTAGGTTCAGATAGTATTTTCACTTGGGTTGAACTAAATAGCATATAATAAAAATAGATTCTCAATAATAAAAAATAAGAAGGAATAATACCAATACATCAGTAAATAAAAAAAGATTAAATACACATCAAACTTCCCTTATTAGGCTGTTCTGAAATGAATATCTCACACCTCACTCCTTTTTGTAAAAGATAACTTATAAAAAACAATTAAAATCTACATTTAAACCTCTTGGGGCTAGAATGTTGAAGTGGTATATCCACTCTCCCTCCCTTTGATCTAGTGCCGTGACCAAATCTTCTCCTGTCCATTTCGGTATCACTCTTTGTTTCATTAATTACTTACATTTTTGGGGGTTACCATCTTGGCAGAATTTGAAGTGTTGTGGTGTGCTGTGGTCTGTTTTGCCATTTAAGATATTTCTAGTATGCTCTTCTGTGCATTTCACTAATGTTCTTTAAATTCTTCCCACATTTGTGGCGAACCACGACGACACCCAAGCAGATTTAAAACTTTATCTTGTATTCCTTTCCCATATAGTTGCACTTAAACTTTTTATGATCCCCCTGTCATCCCTAGTGTGTCTGCAGGCATAACACTTACGACACTTCCTAAAGCTTTTATCACCAGTCAAAACGTTTCATCTTGAATATAACTCCTCACTAACAAATCCTCAAGGCTGGGTTCACACTGGAAAACGCAGCAGCTCACAGCAGGAGTCTGGTGTGTCTCCATTCACCATTCCAGGTCTGATTTTAGCCTTACTTTTGGGCTGATCTCAGACCTGAAATGGACCAAAAGACGCACAGGACTCCAGTGCAATTTGCATTGGAGCCATTTCAGAGATGTGTGAACCGGCTCCATTGAAAGCCAGTCACAATCTCCTGCTATGCTAACTGGATGCGAGGAAACCCGCATCCAATTTGCAATAGTGTGAACCCAGTCTCAAGGGAGGGGCTTTGGGGTAATATCATCCTGAGGACCAGATCCTTCCTAAGAAGGGGCCAATATTGCTTGATAATCTTTACTGTCGTCTTGTCTTTACAATAGGGAAAATACTAATAGGGGTTTCTTACTCCTCATTTGCACCCCCTTATCACACAGAAGCAGCTCCGAAACTAGGAGGGGGCAGGGGGGCTCCTTCCCCGAGTGAGGCATCTAGAAGATTGCCACCAGGGGTTCCACCCTCACCTGCACTGGGAACTGCTGCTCTCAGGGTGTCACTGCTGCCCGATCTAGTGTAATGGACAGGCAGGTCTCTGTCCTAGTCCTGCCCAGTGCCCAAACAGCCTATGTCTTTTCTGTGTGAGGCATCCCAGAGAAGGGGAGGCTTCAAAGAAGGCCCTGAACTGGACGTTGGGTGCAGAGAAGGCCCTGGACTGAGGGGGTGCGGAGGAGGCCCTGAGCTTGGGGGGTGCAGAGGAGGACCTGGACTGGAGGGTTCAGTGGATTCTCTGGGCTAATGGGGGGTGCGGAGGAGGCCCCTTGGCTGGGCAGTGCAGAGGAGCCCCCTTGGCTGGGGGCTGCAGAGGAGGCCCTGGGCTGGGGGGTGCAGAGGAGGCCCTAACTGGGGGGGGCACAAAGGGGACTCTGGACTTGGGGTATGCAGAAGTGGCCCTGGACTGGGGGGGTGCAGAGGAGGTGCTGGAGTGGGGGGTGCACAGGAGGCCCTGGACTAGGAGGGGGTACACAGGAGGCCCTGGACTGGGGGGTGCAGAGGAGCCCCTGGACTAGAAGAGGAGTAAACTGGAGGCCCTGGAATGGGGGTTTTAGGGGAGGCCCTCGACTTGAACAGGGGGGTTGATAAAGGACCTGGATTCAGAGAGCAGGGTGCAGGGGAGGCTCTTAACATTGGGTGGGCTGTAAAGGAGGCCTTGTACTAGGAGAGGAGTGCAAAGGAGACCCTGGACTAGGGGGGTGGGTGTAGAGGAGGCCATTGATAAGGAAATGGGGGTGGGGGTGGCAAAGGCCCGTGGATGGGGGGTACAAGGTAGATACTGAACTAGGTGAGGGCTTGCCTGGAGGTCCCAGATTAGGAGAGGGGCTGTCTGGATATCTTGGACTAGGGAAGCAGGTGTCTGGAGGCTCTGGACTGTGACATGGGGATCGTGGAGGCCCTCTGGACTATGAAAAAGGGTGCCTGAAAGACTTTCCAGATTCAGGGAGAAAGAGCCTGGGCTGAGGAAGAGCCTGCCTGGGCCCTGGAGGGTGAGTTCACAACATAAAACAAGGACATTTATCAATTGTTGCAAGCAATGCCAAACAGGAGCAGAGGGACAGGTGGTGTTATAGATTTATTAAAGGAGAAGTACAGCTAAAACAAATTGTTTTGCACTGCTGTGACCCATTTTCAGCTGACAGCAGGCTTAAGCTTAGTCCCGGCTGATATCACGAGTCTGTCCAGGCTAAGGAAAGATCGCAACCATATGGCTGGAATTCACTCACATGCCTGGACCGGCACCCATCTCAGCCTCTCAGCAAGCTGCTGAGAGGCTGAGCTGGCCACTCCTGCTCCCTCCACAGCCTAGTGTTTCAGTGAGCACCGGGGGGGGGGGGGGGGGGCAAAGCAGAGAGTCAGAGTTTGACAGCCACCAGCACTCTGCTCAAGGAGCACTGAGAACGGCTGTTTAATTAGTGATCGGCTGTTTAATTACTCGGTTCTCAGCCTTAGAGCTGGCGGTAGACAGATGCAGCATCTACCTAGGTAAGTATGATTCATAAATAAAATTCCCATATTTCTCTTTTAATTACCCAACATCTCCTCTTTTGTGCTATTTGGTCCACATGATGACAATTCATTCACATGGAGCATATGTGTACATGCCCAGTGTGATGGCTGTGTACCGCGTGGGGATACTTGGTGTCCTGTGCATCCCTGTGTGGGCAGTCCAGTCAAAGTCAATTGGGACACAGAAGCTGCTTGGATATTGTCGAATGTCAAAATTTGACATGCAGACAGGAAGGGATGCATGTATCCAAATGCACAGTGTCTGCATTCAGATTGGTACACCAACTCTATAGTTGAAGTTCTCTGGTGGATGCAGATGCAGCAAAAAGTGGCGCAGCATACAGGAACTGTCTCAGTGCTTGTCTGAATGAGGAATTTTTCAAAACTAGAGTAGACAGATTTTGGAACAGCTGTGCATGGCAACCAATCAGCTCATTTCATTTTCAAAGCTGAACAAGCTGAAGACAGAAGCTGATTTGTTGCCATGCACAGCTGTTCCAAATTCTGTCTACTCTAGTTTTGAAAAATTCCCCTTACTGTGTTTTACATTTCTTACTCCTGACTACTGCATTCTAAGTTCAGCACATTCCTTGTTAAAGTGGTTGTAAAGGCACAACATTTTTAATCTTCATGCATTTTATGCATGAAGGTAAAAAACTTTATGTGTGCAGCAGCCCTCCAAGCCCCACCTAATTCTTACCCGAGCCCCCTCTCGATCCAGCGATGTCCACAAGAGCCTTGGCTGTCCGGGGACTCACACTACAAATTTTTGGCTTTAGGCAGCAACGGGAGTCATTGGCTCACACTGCTGTCAATCACAGCCAGTGAGCCAATCAGAAGAGGGAGGGAGCAGAGTCGAGCCATGGCTACCTGTGTGAATGGACACACAGAGCTGTGGCTTGGGAGCGCACCTGCTTGGGTGCCCTCATAGCAAGCTGCTTGCTGTGGTGGCACCCAGAAAGGGGGAGGGACCATGAGTTCCAGTGAGGGACCCGAGAAGAGGAGGATCCAAGCTGCTCTGTGCAAAACCACTAAACAGAGCAGGTAAGTATAACATGTTTATTATTTAAAAAAAAAAAAAAAACAAGACTTTAATATTACTTTAAGGTTAGCTGTGTGTAGTAAAGGATATGCGATAGAACAGTTTTATTTTATTACAATTAGTGTCCTGAGGTTTGTACCATCTGCTACATACTCGCTTTTGGCACAGTCATTAAAGCATATGACCATTTAAAGCGGAGGTTCACACAATAATTGAACCTCCACTTTTCGTAACCCCCCACCCGGAGTCACATTTGACAACTTTCAGGGGGGAGAGGGGGTGAAGATACCTATCTAAGACTTCCAACACTTCCGAGTCTATGCCTCTTCCAGTCCTGCCACGCTGTCTGCTGGGACACACACAGGTCCCAGAGACAGCGCGGACCATTCTCATTGCGCTGCGCGACTCACGCATGTGCAGTAGGGAACCGGGAAGTGAAGCCGCAACACTTCACTTCCTGATTCCCTCACCAAGAATGGCGCCAACAGCAGCCACGATTGCTCGGCTTTGGCTGCCGACATCGCTGGACTCCAGCAAAGGTAAGTGTCCATTTATTAAAAGTCAGCAGCTGCAGTATTTGTAGCTGCTGGCTTTTAATAAAAAAAATTTAGGTGGACTCCCTCTTTAAGCTCCTCCCACTGTTAATGCAATCTGACCACACCCACAGTGTTGGCATGGTGTCACTATATTGCCACATACCATTTTTCTTAGGGGGGTGCAAAAAATGTCCAGGTGCCAGATGTGCTAGTTACGCCACTGCACAGAAGGGTTTTTCTGTCTGCCTTCAAAGCATCTCTATATGCTCTTTCCACAATCTGGGGTTTACATTTTTTTTAGAAGCTTTAATCTCAAGCCTTCTGACTGTTGTTGATCACAAGTAATCACATTTGAGCAGTTCCCCCTATACCTCAGAAACTGTCCTTTAGGGATTGCTTCAATCCAGGGATGGTGATGGTAACTATCCACTGGTACAAACACATTACAGTCTGTTTTTGGTATACTGCTGTTTCAATCCTACTCTCAATAATCCTGATGCCCAAGTCAAGAAAATTGACCTGACTTTGACTATAAATAGTCGTAAAATCCATGTTCTAGTCTGGATATTTCAATTTTTGGGTGAACTCTTGTAATGAGGCTTTGGTCACACCCCAAATGAAGAAGCAGTCATCAATATATCTTCTCCAAAGTATGAGTTTAGGACCGATCTTCCCATTAATAAAGAGGTCCATCCTGGCACCCATAAATAAGTTCACATAGAACAGTACATATTTACAACACATAACATATCCATGTATTTGACTTTACTGGAACCCCCCCAACCCAAAAGTTACTGCTCTCCAGAGCTAACTTCAAGGCCTCCATTAATAATCCAGTGTTAGCCTGGTCTACTTGTGGGATTTTCTTACAGCATCAATCCATTTTGTGTGCTCAATAACTGTGTAGAGTGATTTGTGTTACAAGTGACCAGGAACCACCACTCTTTATATTCTAAATTCTCTAAAAAAGGGGAAGTATATCCCTTTCATCCTTCAAATAAGAAGGACGTCTAGCGACTAGAGGTTGTAGATGTAAATTAATATATTCAGATATCCTTGATGTATGGGACTCTACCCTTGGCACTTTGGGTCTTCCCGGGTTTCTATTGCGCTCTTGTATTGTATGTATTTTTGGATGAAAATTACTATACTCTTTCTCCTTTTTTATTGATCACCCAGTCCTTATATCCTTTTATGAAAATAAAATTTGTATTGTTCTAGGTTGTAAAGGAAAAAGGTTTTCTATCTTAATGCATTCTATGCTATAAAATAAAAGGCCTTCTGTGTGCAGCAGCCCTCCTCAGCCTCCCCAATCTGGACGGGTAATCTGTCTATCAAAGTTCCCTGGACAAGGGGGAGGGGCTGTGTGTGACGGCGCGCGACGGGGAACACACAGCTATTGAAATTAAAGCTGTGATGTTCCCGGCGCTCTATTCAACCAGACGGCGGCGGCTCTCCTGCGCTATACACCCCCCATCATGGGCGGCACCAGGGACGGGGGCGGAGTTCTGCCCACAGGCCCCGCCCCATTTTCAGCTCAATTATCGGCCGTTTTTTCCTTTCGGCAAACTGCCGAAAAGGGCATTTTCGGCCGATATGTTTCCTAGTTCCCTAGCATCCCTAGTTTTAAACCCCAAAATATACAAAATATACAATATATTGCAGCTTACCAATCATTATGTTGTAGGCAGCACTCTCACCTATCAGTAAAACGAGTCGCTGGTTCGAATCCCAACCACGACACTACCTGCCTGGAGTTTGCATGTTCTCCCTGTGCCTGCGCGGGTTTCCTCCGGGTACTCTAGTTTCCTCCCACACTCCAAAGACATGCTGGTAGGTTAATTGGCTTCTGTCCAAAATGGGCCCTAGTATATGAATGGGGACCTTGGATTGTGGGCTCCTCAAATGTAGGGACCGATGTGAGTGTGCGATGTACAGGGGATAGGGACAATTTGTAGACACGCACCCACACTCACTCAGGATGGACTGGTGTCTTTATTCAACCTTACTAACTATGTAATGTATTAGATGTGGTGGTTGCATTTGTTTTCTTTTTTAGGCTTTTTCCTTCTGTTTCCACCTGGTGTTCTGGCCAGTAACACACCTCCTGTGTTAGAGTGCCCCCACTCTGGATGAAGGAGCACAGGGGGCATATTTAGACAGCAGCATTGTCAGTCTGGAGAGAGAGGGTGTTAGATATCAGATTTAAATAAACTAACAAATTGAAGTCAAACTCCAGTTAACACTTTATAAGCAGTTACAGGAACAGACGGTTTCCTTTTGTGATAAAGGTTTTACATAAATAAAAAAAGCTGATCATTATAAGCTCCCCTGTCAGTAGTAAATGGTTTGTCTCATCCCTGTACATCTGCAGAACAGCTTGTTCTTTTGATAAAAAAAACAGACCTGCTGGCTGGATCACCAGATGGAAAGGAAGCCTAAAAAAGAAAAAAGTAGCCATCACCTCTAAGCCCTTGTACACACGGTCGGACATTCCGACAACATAAAAAATCTGATCGTACTTAACGTGATTACGTTATTTCGTTACGACGGGACTACGTTCGGGCTAGTAGCCAATAGCTTTGGTCTAGGAATTTGATCTGAGCATGCGTGGCACTTTGTCCGATCAGAATTCTCTACATACAATCGGACAAAGTCCGATCGGATCATGTTGTCGGAAAGTTTTATAGCCCAGCTCTAAAACTTTGTCCGTCGGATATTCCGATGGAAACAGTCCGATGGAGCCCACACACAGTCGGATTATCCGACAACACGGTCCGATCGGACATTTTCCGTCGGAATGTCCGACCGTGTGTACAAGGGCTAAGAAATAATAAGCTGCAGTATAATAAAGTTTGCTTTTGGGTTTAATACCACTAAAAGCAAAACAAATACAATCTAGAAAGCTTCAACCAATATGTCAGAGGCAATGAATGACATTTTTATTATTTTGTACTTGTCAAACTGAAGTATGTGTACGTGTATATGTGTGTTTTGGTCACACACCTGTGAGAATGGGGCCATTGCAGGTACCGTATTCCTTTCCATAAAACCAGATGTAATCTTGACTTAACAAAAAATGATTTACACAAACATATTTTTTTCAGTGTGGCTCATAATGTGAGACTGTAAGGGAAAAAAGATCTCCTAAACTGAATGGAAAAATTTGACATTGGGCTTTATCTCCCTACTACTCTTCATAAAATTAGAATTATGTGGTATTCCTGTACTCATTATGTCATGTACATATCTCAAATGATGATTATAATTAGCTTGGGCATGTTACAGTCCTAGTACAAACTCGGCAAGCCCACCAGTGAAGCTCTTACCTGTACTGGGCCAATCATCTGCAGCCTGGACATTCCCGCCCCGCAACCGGGGAATAGGAACCAGGGAATACCTCAGCCGCTTATTCCCTCATCAACTAAATCTGACCTCCATAGTTAACAGAAAAATTCTTGCTTCTTGGCATTTCTCATCTACTTTATCTGCAAAGTCTGTCCTTTCCTATATACAGTAACTTGACTTTCAATATAACTATATCAGAAGTAAAGACCTATTACATGGAAATGGGTCATGGAAATTTAATTACATGCTTCACATGGAAAACGCTGAGCATATTCTTACGTAACTGAAACCTATACCTTTAGTATGTTGCAATGTGTTGTCATGTTGTTTTTCTAACATATGTCTGATCTTTTTAATCTCAATAGCAAGCTGCAAAGCCGTCATCACTTTCAACCAGGGTCTGAGGGGTGGACGAGTGGTGGAACTCAAGAAGACTGTGGATAAAGCTGTCAAGAGCTGCCCTTCAATTAAACATGTATTTGTTGCTCAGAGGACAGAGAACAAAGTCGACATGGGTAGTCTTGACATACCTCTTGAAGAAGTACGTTATTTCTGAGTATACTTATACTATGAGATATGGAGCTTGATGTACTAGTGTTTGAAATAAAATAAAGTGATGTGCACCTGTGGGTACGCCCAACATCCAGTCATGTGCAGAAGAATTTGACATGTAATGGCCCGTACACACGGTTGGACTTTCCGACAGAAAATGTGCGATCGGATCGTATTGTCGGAATCATGTGTGGGCTCCATCTGACTTTTTCCATCGGAATTTCCAACGCACACAGTTTGAGAGCTGGATCTAAAATTTTCTAAAAACAAAATCCAATCGTTTAAATTCCGATCGTGTGTAGACAATTCCGACAGACAAAGTGCCACGCATGCTCGGAATAAATTACGAGATGAAAGCTATTGGCTACTGGCTGGTTTATAGTCCCGTCGTATGTGTTCTACGTCACCGCGTTCAGAATGATTCGATTTTCCGTCAACTTTGTGCGACCGTGTGTATGCAAGACAAGTTTTGGCCAAAATCCATCTAAAAAAATCTGACGGATTTTGTAGCCAGAAAGTCCGACCGTGTGTACAGGGCATATGTCTTTTTCTTCACCAGATTGGAACGCAGTTAACTTCACTTGAACTTTTGTCACAATAAAGCAAATCGGGCTCATGGTATATATGTGCATTCAATTTAAACTGGATCTGTACTACAGAACAGTTGCCCATTTCATGATTGCTACCCACTTGCTTTAACCCAATAAAGGGGTAATATCAAAGGCTTTTTAATACTCACCTTTCCTTGAAGATGAATCAAAGCATATATCTCCACGCACTATGGATTTTAAAAAATAACTTTCAACAGTTTATTAAAGCGAGCGCATCACAGCGATGAAAGTGCAAGGTTTCTAAGCCACATAGGACTCCTTCATCAGGCATGTGACAAGTGCATAGTGTAGTGTTAAAACATTTAAAGTACCATCCACCAATGACAGAACAAATGATTCTACACTACACTATGCACCTATCACATACCTAATGTAGGGGTCTTGCGTGGCTCCAAAACGTTGCACTTTCACCACTATGATTTGATCAATAGTTTCAAGATCCTTGGTGTGTTGGTGATATATGCTTTGCTTCATGTTGACACCAGTTTCCACCCAGTAGCTGCTACAGCACCCATTTACTTAAGGCCATCTCCAGGAACGTGTGCGACAGGAATATTCTACATTTCCTTGAAGATGGTAAGATGATGAAATGTCAACACATTTCTGTTTTGTGGTCTCAAAAGGACCTTGCAGCTTAACCACTTTCAGACCGGACCATTTTGCTGGTAAATGACCAGAGGTCTTTTTACAATTTGGCACTGCGCTGCTTTAACTGGTAATTGCGCGGTCATGCAATGTTGTACCCAAACAAAATTTGCGTCCTTTTCTTCCCACAAATAGAGCTTTCTTTTGATGGTATTTGATTGCCTCTGCGATTTTTATTTTTTGCGATATAAATGGAAAAAGACCGCAAATTTTGAAAAAAAATGATATTTTCTACTTTTTGTTATTAGAAAAATCCAATAAATTCAATTTTAGTCATACATTTAGGCCAAAATGTATTCAGCCACATGTCTTTGGTAAAAAAAAAGTCAATAACTGTATATTTATTGGTTTGCGCAAAAGTTGTCACATCTACAAACTAAGGTACGTTTTCTGGAATTTACGCAGCTTTTAGTTTACGACTGCCTATCTCAGTTCTTGAGGTGCTAAAATGGCAGGGCAGTACAAAACCCCCCCAAATGACCCCATTTTGGAAAGTAGACCCCCTAAGGAAATTGATAAGTGGCATGTTGAGCCCATCGAATATTTTATTTTTTTGCCTCAAGCGATTGAATAATGACAAAAAAATAATTTTTTTTTTTTTTTTACACAAAGTTGTCACTAAATGATATATTGCTCACACATGCTATGGGCATATGTGAAATGACACCCCAAAATAAATTCTTCTGCTTCTCCTGAGTATGGGGATACCACACGTGTGGGATTTTTTGGGAGCCTAGCCGCGTACGGGGCCCCGAAAGCCAAGAACCGCCTTCAGGTTTTCTAAGGGCGTAAATATTTGACTTCACTCCTCACTACCTATTACAGTTTTGAAGGCCATAAAATGCCAAGATGGCACAAAACCCCCACAAATGACCCCATTTTAGAAAGTAGACACCCCAAGCTATTTGCTGAGAGGCATTTTGAGTCCATGGAATATTTTATATTTTGCCACAAGTTGCGGGAAAATTACAAACTTTAATTTTTTTTTTTTTTTTTTCACAAAGTTGTCACTAAATGATATATTGCTCACACATGCTATGGGCATATGTGAAATGACACCCCAAAATAAATTCTGCTGCTTCTCCTGAGTACGGGGATACCACATATGTGGGACTTTTTGGGAGCCTAGCCACGTACGGGGCCCCGAAAACCAAGAACCGCCTTCAGGTTTTCTAAGGGCGTAAATATTTGACTTCACTCCTCACTACCTATTACAGTTTTGAAGGCCATAAAATGCCAAGATGGCACAAAACCCCCACAAATGACCCCATTTTAGAAAGTAGACACCCCAAGCTATTTGCTGAGAGGCATGTTGAGTCCATGGAATATTTTATATTTTGCCACAAATTGCGGGAAAATTACAAACTTTTTTTTTTTTTTTTTTTTTCACAAAGTTGTCACTAAATGATATATTGCTCACACATGCTATGGGCATATGTGAAATGACACCCCAAAATAAATTCTGCTGCTTCTCCTGAGTACGGGGATACCACATATGTGGGACTTTTTGGGAGCCTAGCCGCGTACGGGGCCCCCCGAAAACCAAGCACCGCCTTCAGGCTTTCTAAGGGCGTTACAGTTTTGAAGGCCATAAAATGCCAAGATGGCACAAACCCCCCCCAAATGACCCCATTTTGGAAAGTAGACACCCCTAAATTTAGGGGTACACTAGTGAGACTAGGTAATAAATGGCGGGTGCCCTAAAACTATAAAAAAAATAACTAACCAACCAGCGTCACCTGTAACAGTTATATGGTGATCACTGGTGAAAGGGTTAACTAGGGGGCAATCAGGGGGCTTTATGCGGTAGTATATGGGGGTCCCTGGCGCTATAAAAAGCTGCGGCGAACCTAAATACCTACCTGCCTAACTAGCGTCACCTGTGACACTAATACAGTGATCAGAAAAACGATCGCTTATTAGGCTGGGTTCACACTGGAGCGATGTGGGAACGCCACGAATGCGCGGCGGGTTCCCGCATCACATGCCTCCCGGCGGCAGTTCACACTGCCCTATGCGAACTGCTGGGAGTGTCAGTGAAATATTAATGACACCCCCAGATCAGTTCGCATATCGCAGTGCGATCTGCAAACTCGGATCGCATGGTGTGAACACCCATGCGATCCGATTCTGCTGCGGACCAAAAAAAGGGTCCCGTGCGAGTTTGCGGCGGGTGCGGCGGGTGCGACACGAATTCAGCCATACTATCTGTATGGCTGAACTCGAATCGCACAGAGATCGGATGTGATTTGCACTGCAGTGCGGTGCGAATCACATCCGTTCTCAAACTGCTGCAATGTGAACCCAGCCTTAGTGACACTGGCGACGGGGGGTGATCACGGGGTTAAACCTTTATTGGGGGGGTTAGGGGGGTACCTTAGAACTAAAGGGGGCTAACCCTAACTGCCCTAACAGTTATTACAGTCACAAATGACACCAATGCAAAAAAAAAAAAAAAGCAATTGGTGTCACTGTGACTGGGGGGGCAGGGGTAATTGGGGGGGTGATCGGGGGGTAAAGGGGGGGTGTGAGTGTGCCTGGCATGTTCTACTGTATGTGTGGTGTGTTGGTGCAACTCACCGAACCTCTCTCCTCGGTGCCGGAACGAAAAATACCGACACGGAGGAGAGAATACATCACCTCCTCTCCTGTGTTTACATTACAGGAGAGGAAGTGATGTCACGGAGGATTTCCATTCGTCGAGAGCGATCGCGAGGGGGTGGCCATGAATGAATGGCCGCCCCCTCATCCCGGATCGCTCTCGAAGAAATGCCGACCACCGCAGGCACCGGGGGGGGGCCCGATCGGGCCCCCCACCCGCGGGCAGGCAGGGACTTATATATACGCCCATATGCCTGCCCGTGCCATTCTGCCGACGTATATCGTCGTGCGGCGGTCGGCAAGTGGTTAATGTTTAGGCAAATCTAGGAAGTTAGTGGCTCTGCTTGAACACTGATAATCCCTGTGGCAGGGGTCTCCAAAATGTATAAACAAAGAGCCAGTTTACTCTCCTTCTAACTTTAGGGGGGCTGGACTGTGGCCAATGGGGGAAGAAAATCTCCTGCTGTCAGACTAAACAATACCCCATCATTGCTATTAAGGGGAGTAATAATGCCCCATCGTTGGTATTAGGGGGGGAATAGTGCCCCATTATTGGTATTAGGGGTAGTAATAGTGTTCCATTGTTGGTGTAAGTGGGGGGATTGGTGCTTCATCATTGGTGTCAGTGGGAGGAACAGTGCCCCATCATTTGTATCAATGGGAGAAATAGTACCTCATCATTGGTATCAGTGGGAGGAATAGTGCCCCATCATTGGTGTCAGTGGGAGGAATAGTGCCCCATCATTGGTGTCAGTGGGAGGAAGAGTGCCCTATTGATGGTGTCAGTGGGAAGAATGGTGCCCCATTATTGGTGTCAGTGGGAGGAATAGTCCCCTATCATTGGTGTCAGTGGGAGGAAGAGTGCCCTATCGATGGTGTCAGTGGGAGGAATAGTGCCCCATTATTGGTGTCAGCGGGAGGAATAGTGCCCCATCGATGGTGCCAGTGGGAAGAATAGGGCTCTATTTTCAGTGGCATAATATATGCCCCACTGTTGCTGATAGTGGAGGGAAATAATGCCCCAAGGGCCAGATAAAAGCATTCAAAGGGCCGCATCCGGCCGCCGAGCCGCAGTTTGCAGACCACTGGTTTAGAGTCACAGAACAGATAATAGATTTACCTAATGTCTGTATGGACTACCAGCTTTCATGAATAAGAAATATTGACTTGCACATCAGATTGAATGGAAGATTCAATTGTTTCATTGCTTCTTCAAAGTTTGTTGTTCTCATTATTATTATTATTATTATTATTATTATACAGGTTTTATATAGCGCCAACAGTTTGCTTAGCGCTTTACAACATGAGGGCAGACATTACATTTACATTACAATTTGGTACAAGAGGAATCAGAGGGCCCTGCTCGTTAGAGCTTACAATCTAAAAATAAGATCCTCATAAGATCCCTTCCATTGCCTCTCCATTAGTATCTGCCAGTTTTGTTAATGGATAGCCAAATATGTTTCAAATCAGGCCACTGAAGACATACAGTATTTTTGCCTGCAAGTATCTGCTATGCAACTGGACTGGCCATCTATAATAGTGCCTGAATTTAACAAATATTGATTTGGGAGACATATTTATGTACAAAGTCATTTGCTGTATTACATTGTGCCCCAAAGTAAGGGCAGAACTATGAGTGCCACCATTTCTGACTTCTTTGTTAAGTTTTAGGCACCAGGGCTTTGATGCCGATCCTACCTTTAGTTCCTGCTAACCTAAAACTACCCAATCTGTGTTGGCTGCTTGTTCCAGGTCAGTACCTCACTCAGGGGTGGATCCAGAGTCTAGTTTCGGGAGAGGCACTGCCAGAATTTTTTTTTTTTTTTTTGCGGGCAGTTTATCGGGAAAATGGCTGGCGTTGTTGCTTCAATCATCACGGCGCCATGGTTGATATGGTGTCAGGATGATTGAAGTGCATTATTTATATTATTACATTGTTATATAAAATTAAATGGTTCAACTCACCATAATCCAGAATCAGTGGGAGCCCTGAGGGTGTCACTTGCCACCAGATGTGGCTTGTCACTTGCGACGTCGCCTGCCACACCTTGCGGATTGTCACTTGCCACGTCACCTGCCACACCTTGCGGATTGTCACTTGCCATGTCACCTGCCACACCTTGCGGATTGTCACTTGCCACGTCACCTGCCACACCTTGCGGATTGTCACTTGCCACGTCCCCTGCCAAACGTCCCCTGCCAAACCTTGCGGATTGCCACTTGTCACGTCAATTGCCACACTGCGGATTGTCACTTGCCAGGTCACCTTTCACACTGGGGAGGCAGTAAATGCCTGAAAACTGACTCAGTGGTGCAAATCGGCACACATTTCCACTTGAATGGTGCTTCCCCCCTTCTATATAGCAGCTCAGTGACAGAGTTCACTCACAGCCCCCATTTTTCTCCCACCAAGCCCTGACAGCATGCCCACTCTTCTCTTTCCTTCAGACATGCACTCCTTCCAGCGTGCAATCTCCATCCAAAGCCCTTCGCACCACCGCCCCTCCCCTCACACACTGCTCAGAGGGCGGAGGGGACCCGGAAATTACTTTGCGCTGCGTGGTGTTATAGGTCCAGCGTTGCATGCCTCGTCATCACGTCGGCTCCGTGACTGACTCCAAGACGTGACTCATTGCTAGACGCCAGGCGGCCCAGGCGCTAGCAAGGGTTGCCATGCCAGCACCCCAGCTCCACCCACCTCCAGGCTCCTCCTGGTCCCAGCGCCGCATAATTGATCTCTAGAGTCTCTCTCTGTGCTGCTGATCGGATGATGAGAGAGAGACTCAGGGCAGCGCTGCAGATGACTGTGACAATCATGTCGGTGTGATATTTTCGGGGGGGGGCAATTGTCCTGTTGCCCCCCCCCCCCCCGGATCCGCCCCTGACCTCACTAGGATAGGCCATGGATGCCAGTTTAAGAGCTTGCATCATTAAAACCAGTTAGGTTTCAGAACATCTAAAACTTTACCCTTTCCCAGCATTCATTTGGCCTACAAAACGGATCCCCTTTAACCACTTAAGCCCTAGAAGATTTGGCTACTCAATGACTAGAGCACTTTTTGCGATACGGCACTGCGTCACTTTAACAAACAATTGCACGTCCTGCGACACTGTACCCTAACAAAATTGACGTCCTTCTTTTCCCACAAATAGAGCTTTCTTTTGGTGGTATTTGATCATCTCTGTGATTTTTATTTTTGCGCTATAAACAAAAAAAGAGCGACAATTTTAAAAAAACTCAATATTTTGTCCTTTTTGCTATAATAAATATCCCCCTTTTTTTTTTTTATCTTTTTTTTTCTCAGTTTAGGCTGATATGTATTCTTCTACATATTTTTGGTAATAAAAATCGCAATAATTAGACATGTACATTCGTTTTCATCCGAATTTCAGGTATTTTCGTTTTCGTTTTGACAAACGATAACGAAAGTGCAGAATCCGAAAAACGAAAGATCCGACATAAATAAATGCTTTATTTTCGTTGTTACAACAGTTCGATATAGAATAGGAGATTCGACGTGGCTCTCAATAACAATCTGTGTCTATAGAACCTGTGGTCGAATGTGCATAACCTTACCTCTATTAGTCCAAGATTATATAGAGAAAATATTTGACAGAGAGAAAAGATTTGACAGAGAGAAAAGATTTGACAGAGAGAAAAGATTCTAAAGTGCTAATTTTAAAGGCTAATATGCAAGTTACTGTCCTTAAAAGTGTCTGGGGACCTGGGTCCTGCCCCAGGGGACATGTATCAATGCAAAAAAAAGTTTTAAAAACTGATGTTTTTTCGGGAGCAGGGATTTTAATAATGATTAAAGTGAAACAATAAAATTTCGTACCTGGGGGGTGTCTATAGTATGCCTGTGAAGGGGCCCATGTTTCTGGTGCTTAGAACTGTCCCTGCACAAAGTGTCATTTCGGCAGGAAAAAAAGTAATTGAAAGCCATTGATAAAATAAATAAATAAATAAAAAAGCGTGGGGTTCCCCCAAATTCAATTACCAGGCCCTTCAGGTCTGGTATGGATATTAAGGGGAACCCCACGTCAAATAAAATTTTTTTTTTTTTACGTGGGGTCCCCCTGAAAATCCATACCAGGCCCTTCATCCGAGCACGCAACCTGGCAGGCTGCAGGAAAAGAGGGGGGGCAAGAGAGCGCCCCCCCGAACCGTACCATGCCACATGCCCTCAACATTGGGAGGATGCTTTGGGGGTCTGTGACCCCTCAAAGCACCATGTCCCCATGTTGATGGGTTGATAAGAGCCTCATCCCCACAACCCTGGCCGGTGGTTGTGGGGGTCTTGCAGGCGGGGGGCTTATCAGAATCTGGAAGCCCCCTTTAACAAGGGTACCCCCAGTTCCCGCCCCCCCCTGTTTGAAATGGTAAGGGGGTACAAAAGTACCCCTACCATTTCACAAAGAAAGTGTAAAAAATAGTTAAATAAGACAAACACACTTTTGAGAAAGTCCTTTATTAAAAAGGACTTTCTCAAAAGTGTGTTTGTCTTATTTAACTATTTTTTACACTTTCTTTGTGAAATGGTAGGTGTACTTTTGTACCCCCTTACCATTTCAAACAGGGGGGCCGGGATCTGGGGGTCCCCTTGTTAAAGGGGGCTTCCAGATTCTGATAAGCCCCCCGCCCGCAGACCCCCACAACCACCAGCCAGGGTTGTGGGGATGAGGCCCTTGTCCCCATCAACATGGGGACATGGTGCTTTGAGTGGTCACAGACCTCCAAAGCATCCTCCCAATGTTGAGGGCATGTGGCCTGGTACGGTTCGGGGGGGGGTCTCAGGTCCCCCCCTCTTTTCCTGCGGCCTGCCAGGTTGCGTGCTCGGATAAAGGGTCTGGTATGGATTTTTAGGGGGACTGTTCTAAGCACCAGAAACATGCACCCCTTCACAGGCATACTATAGACACCCCCCAGGTACGAAATTTAAAGGAATATTACACTTTTATTGTTTCACTTTAATCATTATTAAAATCACTGCTCGCAAAAAAACGGCCATTTTTAAAACTTTTTTTTGCATTGATACATGTCCCCTGGGGCAGGACCCAGGTCCCCAAACACTTTTTAGGACAGTAACTTGCATATTAGCCTTTAAAATGAGCACTTTAGATTTTGAACGTTGGAGACCGATAGACTTTAATAGGGTTCTAAAGTTCACACGAAGTATGCTATATACTAGCTCCGTCGAATCTTCTTTATACATTCGACAGACACCATAAGCCTTCAAAGACAGATTCGACCGTAATTCATGTGGATTTCTGGACGAATGCAATTTTTGAACGAAAAACGAAATAAACAAAAAAGGGATTTCGGGAGTAACTAAATAAATGTATTTTTCGGACGAAAATGAAATTCCGAAACAAAATATTTTACTCTGCACATGTCTAATATGCATATGTTGTTTGGTTTGCACAAAAGTTATAGCATCTACAAAATAGGGGATAGATTTATGGTATTTTTATTATTATTATTTTTTACTAGTAATGGCGGCAATCAGTGATTTTTATCATGACTACGACGTTATGGCGGACACATTGGACACTTTTGACACATTTTTGGGACAATTGACAATTATACAGCGACAGTGCTATAAAAATGTGCTGATTACTGTATAAATTCACTGGCAGGGAAGGGGTTAACACTTGGGGGTGATCAAGGGGTTAACTGTGTTCCCTGGCTGTGTGTTCTAACTGTAGGGGGAGGGGACTGACTATAGCAGATGACAGATTGTGGTTCCTAGCTATTAGGAACTCACGATCAGCATCTCCTCTCAGAACAGAACAGTTATTTGTGTGTTTACACACACACACACGTCCCTGTTCTGCCTCTCGTGCTCGCGATCGCTTGTGGCTGGCGGTCATCACAACCGCTGGTCACGAGCATCGGCACCCCCGCAGTGCAGCGGGCGCATGTGCACGCCTGCTATCCCGATTAAAGGAGCCGATGTACAGCTACGACGGCTTGCGGGATCGTGCCGCCCTGCCGCAGTATGACGTCGGCTGGTCGGCAAGTGGTTAAGGATGCAGATGTGTCTCTAGTGTCCTATGATGTCGTGTGTATCTGAAGAGGTACATAATTCAAATACAAATTCCAGTCTAGCCCTGACTTTCCTCCTGTAATCTATATAACCTATTTCCATTGGTAGGTTATTAACAGCTTTCAGAAGGAGAGGGATGAAGTGCCTCCATTCTTACATAATTTCTAAATATAACCTTTCACCCAGTGAACAATAATGCACACTGCATGTATTATGACCTTGGTCATTGAAGATCATGTGTTTATATGCCCCATCATGTACTTTCACATAGGTGCTTAGTGTTTAGAGCAGTGATTCTCAACCAGGATTCCATGGAACCCTAGGGTTCCTCCAGAGGTTGCTAGGGGTTCCTTTAGCATTGGGCCATTTCTGCCTCTCAGATAAGTTTCCAACGATCCTTTTAGCTATCTGTAAGGAGGTAATTCTTCCCAATGACCACAAGTGTAATGACCATTCTTCCCACTGACCATCACACTAATGTATCATGAGCTGTAGATTTCTAATTTTTAGCAGGGGTTCCCCAAGACCGGAGAACTATTTCAAGGGTTCCTATGTGTTGAAAAGGTTGAGAAAGGCTGGTTTAGAGACTGTTGAACTTAATAAATTACCTTTTCAGTTAAATGGTATAAGGACCCCAGCTTTACTATATTGATTACCTGATGACAACATTGTTGCAAGATTTTAGGAAATCCCTTAATAGAAAACCGAATTTAGCTCACCAGACGATACATCTTTCAAAAACCACCCCCGAGATTCTGATCTTTTACAATTTGGCAACAAATCATGAATATATGTGTCTATAGACTTGCCCAACATATGTCCATAGCTGATGACCCAATTACCATCTAAATGGAGATACCTACCTTATCATTTTGAGTACTTATTCAAAAAGTCAATTTAGTAATCATCTTATAAATGACTCGATCAATACAGACTTTAGAGACACGGACCTTAAACTTTGGGCCCTTTAATGGCCCATAGAAAATGTATGGGTCTGTAAGTCACAGCCTTAGATTTCTAATATTTTTCTCATAATACAGAAGTGATTCCACGACTACTCATCTCTGTCATATTGAGCTATCACACTGATTAAATAAATAATCCACTTGTTCTTACTCTAGCAGTTCTTTTCCATAAAATCTGTTTACAATTAGTCACCTATCCACAATGTAGCCATGAGTATGACCATTTTCCCTCTGCATGAAGCCTTTTTTCTACTTAGAAGTCAGCATTGGCAGCTCTCATATTTTGTCTTTGTGCATTTACTTTAAGTTTCTGACCTAACAATTTAAGCCTACCAATGTCTGCATCTGTGAACTGTGCTTTAAAAAACAACCACTATTTCCTGGATATACCAATTGTATGGATTAACATACCAGAAAGCATTCTGTACTATATTAAGACACATATCGCTTGCGGCTATGTGTACTTATGTAATGTAAAAAGCACGTTGGGACTTTAGGCATACTCCTCCTAGTAGCTATTGCATTCAATACAGTAGTAACAAAGAGTAGCTCATCTGAACTATTGATAATTAAATAATTAATAATTATTTAATAAAATAATTGTTAATTGATCCGGTGACTGTATGGGTAAATTCTGAAAAGTTTGGATGATTAATAAATATTTTCTCATTCCATAGTGTGATATAAAACATGATATCTCTTTTTTCTGTCCCTATTTTTGTTGTAAGTGATACTATTTTGCCCTAAAGTAAAAGTATAGTGTATTATGAGCATATAGCATGAAATGTTTTTGCAGTGTTTACCATTTTTCATTTTAAACTTTACAAATAATGGTGTAGCACAACCCATACAACAAATACAAAGTGAACAAAAAAGTCCACACATTAATTTTGATATAACACACGTACACAAAAATTTCCATGCTTCCAACCAACGGTGAAACTGACGTATCTTCTTATCTTCTCAGTACATATCACTCCTGCTCCACATGCAATTCACCACCCGTGAACCTTATATGCTCACCACCAGTATTTGACCTCAATAAATTAAGGTCACTAGCGCTTTGCTCCTTCATGGGCTGTATAATGAATGGCTTCTCAAGATGTTTCTCCTCATTTCCAGTCTCTCCAATTGCAGATATTCATTCATGAAAAAGAATTGGACCAATAGTGTTTTCTGTACATTTAAAATCATTTAACATAAACCTCTTAAATTACACTTACGAGCAAGTGTACACACAATGCTATATACAATGCATTACAAAATTGTAAGAAGCATCCCTCTCTCTGTTGACTGCAGATGGCCACCATATAATGTTACTAACATGGCTCCACCTCTATACACGTTATGCCTGATCCACGGGCCTTTTAAATGAATGGAGAGAACTATTGGTCCCAATTCTTTTTTCATGATTGAATGTCTCCAATTGGAGAAGAGAAAAAAACATTTTGAAGAGCCATCTATTATACAGCCCATGAAGGGGCAAAAGCTAGTGACCTTAATTTATTGGGATCAAATACTGGAAGTGAGATTCACCTCCATGGGAGGTGAATTGTATGTGGTTCACGGGTGATATGCAATGAAAACATAAGACAATACGTCTGCTGTGGTCTGACTTCCTGGTAGAAGGTGGCTATGTTCTTTCTCCATGGTCCCACTATATGTAGGAACATAGCCACCTTCTCTTTCTTGCTTGTGAGATGTGCTAGGGACTATGGATTTTTTAGTATGCATAGATCAGTGCACATGTAACTAACGTGCACTGCTTTTCCAAACAAATGGAAGTGAGGCAGAAAAGGAGATGTTCAGGAGCTCAAGGAGGGCGTTAGAAGGTGGTAAATATAAGGAGCAATTCCATGAATAATAGATTACAGGACCATTAAATAGTGGATGAGTATGAATTCATTTTGGAGAGTAAAGCGGAGTTCCGCCCAAAAATGGAACTTCTGCTTTAAGTACTCCTCGCTCCCTGACATGCCACATATGGCATGTCATTTTTTTGCGGGGGGAGTGTGTACCTAGTTTAGAGTGGGACTTCCTGTCCCACTTTCTCCTTCCTGCTCTTGGTCACCTAGGCGATTTTTCCTTTCCCCCTAGGCGGCCCCTTCCTCTCTGCAATCTTTTGGTATACGTCACAGGTCCCAGAAGATTGCCTGGCCACTAGCAGATCTCAGCGCAACTCGCGCATGCTCAGTGCCATGAAAGCTGTCACGGCCGGGTGTCCACTTGCTATGCCGGCGCAGAGGCGGGGGAGAGGAGCGAGGTCCGCATCGCTGGACCGTGGGACAAGTGTCTGTTTAATAATAGTCAGCAGCTACACTTTTTGTAGCTGCTGACTTTTAATAAATAAAAAAACGTTTAGAACTCCGCTTTAGGGCAATTGTTTAACGTTACTTTAAGATAAAAATAAATCAATAAAAAAGTCTATATGTTCTTTTAGGCCTTCCAAAAGTGAGATCAACTAAATATCACTGTCAGATTATCCAAACTAGAGCAAAACATGAACACTTTCATAACAATGGCTAGGCAGTTAGTACTCATCATGTTATGTGACATTCAAGTTCTAGATTCGGTTACCATCAGGTTCTGCATATAGTCTGTATTTTTCCTATGTAGAATAGCTTCAAGCCATGGTTTCCTAGTGAAACCCAAAATGTAGTGGTAGGTTTCCAACTGGATTGTTTTTAATTTGCATGTTTTCACTCCTGTGATTAGGACATTTGATTGTAAGCTCCTTTAGGCAAAAACTGATGGTACTAATTACTGTGTAAAGTTCTGCAGAATTTGCCAGCACCATGAAACAATAAACAGTATGTGATCAAATGTATGAACATTGTCTTGCTTTGGTTTGCAGGAAATGGCTAGAGCAGATCCCATCTGTCCTCCAGAACCCATGAACAGTGAAGACATGCTATTCATGTTGTACACCTCAGGTAGCACAGGGATGCCAAAGGGTGTTGTGCATACACAGGCTGGCTACCTTCTCTATGCTTCCCTGACACACAAGGTATGTACAGTGTATATGTGATGGGTATAAATGCATATCTGTATGGATGGTGTAAACAATATGACAATGTACAAAACATAGAAAGTATCACTTCTATATTTTAACAGCATGTCTAGTTTATGTTGGAACTTCCTGCTTTGCCTTTGTGTGAGGATGAGCCATTCTAACCACAGACACAGGCAATATGTTCAAAATAGAAGAATGTAAATTGGAATCATGTTTTTACAGAATATAATTTTTTTTATGTTTTATGTTCATTCAATATTTTCAAACTGGTGTTCAGCCTACCCAAACCTGATATTTAAAATGTTGGTAGATCCTAGATGGTTAAAGCTGAACTCCAGAAAAAAGGTAATTGAAATACACATAAAGGGGCTGTAAATCAACACTAAGGCCTGGTTCACACCTGTGCATTACAGTATGTTTAACATGGTTTCCTATGGGTCACGTTCACATCTATGCATTTTACAGAAAGGGCCAGGGACTTTTTTTTTCTGGTTCCATAGACTTCAATGGATCAAAAACATGTATTAAAAAATGCAAAATGCATCATGGATATGCAAACTGCCTGCATAGGTTTAAATTGGGACTTAAGAAGCAGCAAAAGAGGCTGCTGAAGTCATGCCTTTCGCTCTCCTAATGTCATAATTTTGCTTGTTGGCTAATGTACATGAAGAACACCTAATTGGTGTGGCCCTTCCCTCTCATAGTCTGTGTGTTTCTTTGTCATAGGCCTGTGCAGGGGGTGTGCCCGGGCACATCCTAATCACTCTGTGCGGTGCATATTCCCCCTGCTGATATTTCACCAAACCTTCCCAAGGGGGCACCTAAAAAAAAGTGTAAGAAATAATTAAAAAAATAAAATGATACAAATAAAAAACTACTGACACCATCCACTGCCCTACTGACACCAACCTCTTCCCTACTGACAAGTTCACTGCTCTAATGACACCATCTATGTTTTAATACATTTGGGGTGCACACCCTAATGCAGTAGGCTGTGCACACCTATGATCTTTACAAGAGACTTACATTTAGAAATGAATCAAAAATACATAATTGTATTCATTTGTGTTTCTTCATATCTTCCTTGAGATCAGCGTATAAATGCATATTTCTTATATCTCATGAGACTCTGGGGAGATCTCTGCACTTAAATTCCTGGTTCTGGTCACCTGGTGTGGATATTATGATGGGTTTCCACTGTGCCTCATAGATTTTTAGTTTATTTTTTTATTATTGAGAGAGTAATAAGAGGAGCTGAAACACAAAGATGGGCGCAAACACCCAAATCCCCTAGATGAAATGGTAAAGGAGTTAGGCATTAAAGTAGGAAGGTCTCCAACACATGTAAGAAGCCAGAGGCTGACTCACCACACCAGGTTCCACCTGTAAAAACAATACTTTGCATGGATTTATCCTTTAAAGCATTAGTTCGTTCACACAGAGTAGTAGCTGACAAGCTACTGCCAGCAGTATAAGCAAATGGCAACCACCTCAACCTATACCTGGCCCATGCAGCAAGGAGCACATGGAAGGGTTATGCATTTCAAAAAACCACAAACAAAAATTCCCAGCTAACCAGCTTACCAGCCAGCCTACAACAAACCAAATTGTCCTGTCTAACAGTTCAACAAGGGTATGCGTTTGGACACATTTGTAAATACATGCGTAAGCTGCAGCAGCCACTTCATGGCACTCCAGTGCACTGCAGTCCTAACTCTACAAATTTGAGAGTCTCCCAAGTTGGAGCACATATATAATAATAGATAGATTAAGGGCAGGTATGCCTGAAGGGAGTCCACCCCTACTTAAAGGTACATGGATGCACTGGACACCCAGAAATAACACAATGGCAGCGAAGGTATCTATTGAGTCCCCGCACCAATTCAGCAACAGTACAAACAAATGGCGACCACCCCAACCTATAACTGGCCTTTGCAGCAAGGAGCACATGGAAGGGTGATGCATGTCAAAAAACATCAAACAAAAGTTCCCAGCTCATTTGCCAGTCAGCCTGCAACAAACTAAATTAGAGCATATCAAAATGTTCACTCTCCTGCGCTGTGTTAAGTCCCAACGTGTTTTCAGACTCTTATCTTGACATTTTAGTATATGTGCATAATGCACACCATGCTACCTTCCAAAGACTGGGGGAGTCCAAATGAACTGAAAGCAAAGAGGAACACAGAGGGCGCATAGACCTAGCGCATTATCCTCAATACGTGTTTAGATTTAATAAAATATAGGTGAATATACTCACATCCAGTACTTGTGTCATAGCATTATCATAAAATCATCCACTTAAATCCACAACACTTGTAGTCACATCAGCTAACGCGTTTCAAGCTTTCCCTCTTCTTCAGAGCCTTGTTTAGATGTCTCTAAATGCCATGTACACACGACCGGACTTTCTGGCAAACTAAGTTCGACGGACATTCGGCCGAGTTCCGACAGACTTTCCGAACGTACGGACTTGGCCACACACGAACGGACTAAGTCAGTTCGAAGTCCGTTAATTTTGAACATGATGACGTAAGACGGGACTAAACAAGGAAGTTCAATAGCCAATGGCTTCCCTTGCATCATATTTGGTCCATCAGACCAGCACACGGACGAACAGTTTTCCCAATTTTAGTCCGTTGGAATGGAGTCCATTGGATAGATTTGAAACATGTTCTATTTCTAGGTCCGTCTGATTTTTTTTCCGAAAAAAGGATCGGACTAGCCCACACACGATTGGATTGTCCGACGGACTAATCCCTTCGGACCTAGTCTGCTGAAAAGTCCAGTCGTGTGTACGCGGCATTAGTGTTGACAAGGAACTTTTCAGTCAGGATCAGTGTTCTCTGTTTAGTGCTGCTGTATATAGCTTCCTTGTTCCTTCAACAAATTGAATTAATCTGTCTAACAGTTCACGTTGAAAACAAGGAGTTTCTTTTGCACACACTTGCAAATACATGCGTAAGCTGCAGTGGCCACGTCACAGATCCCCAATGTACTGCAGTCATAACTCTATCATTTTGAGAATCTCCCAAATTGGAGCACATATATAATAATGAATAGATTAGGGTCAGGTATGTTTGGAGGGAGCCCACCTCTCCTTAAAGGTATAGGGATGCACTGGACACCCAGCAATAGATGGGTGTTCAGTGCGTTTGTTGTTTTTTTAAAGATACTGCTAGTGCTGTTCATTTTGTGTGAATATAATACAGAAAGTCTGCTGTGTGCAATAAAATATTTCGAGGCACATTCACAACTTCATTCCTGGAAGAACGGACAATATGTAGATCTTCTGCCATGTTAAAAAGTCATAAATGCTTTATGTAAACTTAAAACTAACTTAGTTCAAATCCATACAAATAATAATTCAGTGTTTGTTGGATGCTGGAGGATTAACTGACGTGACATTTTTTTATTATCTCTTGGGACTCTAACAGTGGGAAAGTACACTGGAAGTCCTGGAGTGGCCATTATGAAGCTATCCTGCTCTCCTTTTGGGATTTCATATTTATTTTAGATTATGAAGAATGCATAAATATCCATGTTTTTGTTTTTTTGTTACTTTGTAAAGTTTATTATTTTTTTCCCCAGTACGTGTTTGATTACAGTCAAGGAGATGTGTTTGGCTGTGTGGCTGACATTGGCTGGATAACAGGACACAGCTATGTTGTGTATGGACCCCTCTGTAATGGAGCCACCAGTGTCTTATTTGAGAGCACTCCAACTTATCCAAATCCAGGTAACAGTTTCTGACATTGTACTTTATTTGTATTTTAAATCTGTGCAAATGTTTTAGGCAGGTGTGAAGAAATACTGTAAAGAAAGAATGCTTTCAAAAATATATATTTCAGTTTAGTTTATTTTTATCAATTTACAAAATGCAAAGTAAGTGAACAGAAGAAAAATCTAAATCAAACCAACATTTGGTGTGACCACCTTTGCCTTTCCTACCAGAATCAGTTTGTACACTTGTACAGTTTGTACACTTGCACAAAGTCAGGGATTTTGTATAGTTAATGATCATCAATTTCATATGCCCCAGAAGAAGTCCTTTTGGCGACGAAACCGGTCGGGCAGAGCTACACATCCCTTTCATCTTGCTACCTGAATGTTTTTGGCGGCCGCCATCTTTTTATATTGTTCGATGCTCTTTGAATCTGGAAATATGTAAGTGCAATATACCTTTAAATACATGTAACTCATGAGAGGTTTTACACTATCAGCATTTTTCTATTTATTTGGGATTATTTTTTATTTACTGAACGGCCTGAAGGAAAAGGATTGGAGTCATTCTGTGGTCGATTTGGGATCGTTTCCCCTATCCCCATCTGTGACCAGTGTTGGGGAGTAAAAACTTTTAGCCATTATGACCCTATATAAGAAAGGGTCCAAACTCTTTGGTAAGAGTCCATTCATATTTGTGGTGGCAGTGTATTCACCTGGTGTAGGGATTCTGGTTCATCCTGAATACAAGATTTTTAAATTTAATTTGACACATGTGGAACTTATGATTTGTTTGAGAGACTACTGACATTTGGACTTTTTTGTTTGTTTTACATGTGTTTTTTTTTTCTTTTCCTTTATTAGCGCAACACATTTACTGTACATCATTTGTTGTGAAAAAATATCTCACATTAGTGGTGCAGCTTCATTTCTATATATATTTTATGTTTTTTTGTATCACAAGTGCAATATTTTGGTTGGAGTTTTGCATTAATTTCATATGTAGGTTGAAACACAGTCATTAGCTGAAACAGAAACAGCTGCGTAGAAGGCTTAAAACTGGGTGAGGAACAGGCAAACTCTGCTACTAAGGTGATGTTGAAGAAGACAGTTTCATGTCACAGGTCATACACCATGGCAAGACTAAGCACAGCAACAATACACAAGGTAGTTATACTGCATCAGCAAGGTCTCCCCCAGGCAAAGATATCAAAGCAGACTGGAGTTTTAAGATGTGCTGTTCAAGCTCTTTTGAAGAACCACAAAGAAACGGGCAACATTGGGGACCATGAACATAGTAGTCGGTCAAGGAAACTTAATGCAGCAGATGAAAGACACATCATGCTTACTTCCCTTTGACATCGGAAGATGTCCATCAGTGTCATCAGCAAAGAACTGGCAGAAACCAGTGGGATCCAGGTACACCCATCTATTGCCCAGAGAAGTCTGGCCAGAAGTGGTCTTCATGAAAGAATTAAGGCCAAAAAGTCATACCTCCAACATGGACAAGTATATGCAACTGAACTATGCACAAAAACATAGCAACTGGGGTGCAGACAAAAGGCAGCAGGTGCTCTGGACTGATGAGTAAAAATATGAAAAAAATTGACTGTAGCAGGAGGCAGTTTGTTCGCTGAAATGCTGGAAAGCGGTACAATATTAAGTGTCTGCAGGCAATAGTGAAGCATGGTGGAGGTTCCTTGTAAATGGGGGGCTGCATTTCAGCAAATAGAGTTGGAGATTTGGTCTGAATCGATGGTGTCCTCAATGCTCAGAAATACAGGCCATCCCATGGGAAGACGAGAGGGTTTGGAGGTAAAATCAAGGTGAAGTAAAAGTCACCTATGTGCATTTCAAATATCCAATCAAATGCAGAGGAATTCTAAGAAAAAGTAAACAAAGCTCAAATTTTCCCAGTTCGCACTTTAGTTTATAAGTGTTCATGTAGTTCATTAATGTTTGTATGTTTAGTAGGTGTTTATTTTTCACCTAGGTATGTCTTTACTTTTGGTATTGGGTTAAACACTTTGAGAACATAGTTCAGCTTTCAAAGCAGAACATGTATTTACGAAACTCTATGATGAATGCAGCCTTCAATACATGCAGTGATAACAAGGATAACACACCAAATAGACTACTATTTTGTCTCCATTCATCCCCTGTTCAATGCTCTCATTGCCAAATATGTTTGACTTAGTAGACCTTGATAACATGCTTGCAGCTGCACTGCATTCACAAAGCAATGAATAAAACTAACATACAAGCATACCACAAATGATGATAAGACCCATGTGTTCTTCTATTTATAACTGGCTTGGACTACTGTATCAAGAACAAAGTTTTCCTTAAGGTGATCCTTTCAGCAAAGAATCACTTGTAAAGAATTAAATACCCGTAGTGAAAGGATCATTTATAGTTACATTTCCGGTCTACCATTTGTTCCTTCTGTACTACTTGCCAACTGCTGCAGTTATTACACCAGCTGGATGGGTCAAATACCTGTTTCCTCCACTGCACTCAATGGGGGAAACAGGTATTGTATTGTGTCATTGTATGTCATACAAATGACATACAAGCTAACTAGAGGAACCACAGCATTCAGTGGGGAGAAGATATTCCACACCCCCGGAAGAGTGGAATATATGCAGCAGTCAGTGTACCCGGGCCACCAGGAAGATAATTATTATCTCTTTTATTACAGGTATGACCTTGAACTGACAGGGTCAACATTTAAAGGAAAGAAAGATGGACTTTAAAGGTGCCAACACAATACAACAATATACGTATATAAAAATATACATTTATATTTTTATAAATATTGTTGTATTGTGTTGGCACCTTAAAAGTCCATCTTAGGGTATAGGATGTTGGTGCCCTTGGCAGTCAACTATTACCAAATTTCTCTTGTGCTGTCACAGGACTACTCTTATGCCTCGTAGGATCGGACTTTCCGACAACAACGTTTTGTTGGTGGAAAATTTGAGAACCTGCTATCAAACATTTGTGGGTGGAAAATCCGACAGCAAATGTTTGATGGAGCATACACACGGTCGGACTTTCCGACAACAATCTCACATCGAACATTTCCCGTCGGAATATTAGACCGCGTGTACGCGGCATAAGAATAATTTAAATGTTGGTACAATTTACCAATTTACCAATATACTGTGTAAGCCCTTGTACACACGGTCGGACATTCCCACAACCAAATCCGTCTGATTTTGTCCGACGGGTTTTGTCCGAAACTGACGCATACACACGGTCGGACAAAGTTGTCGGAAAATCCGATCGTTCAGAACGCGGGGACGTTATTTCGTTACGACGGGGCTACGTTCAGGCTAGTAGCCAATAGCTTTGGTGTAGGAACTTGATCTGAGAATGTGTGGCACTTTGTCCGATCGGAATTCTCTACACATGATCGGACAAAGTCCGATCGGATCATGTTATCGGAAAATTTTATAGCCAAGCTGGAAAACTTGGTCCGTCGGATATTCTGACGGAAACAGTCCGATGGAGACCACACACTGTCGGATTATCCGACAACAAGGTCTGATCGGAAATTTTTCCGTCGGAATGTCCGACCATGTGTACAAGGGCTAAGATGCACATTTCTTTAGCTAAAATAACTTTTGAAGTATCATCGACCTCCATATCATCTGCTGCTTTTCTTTTTGTATACAATCAATAGGATATCCAAGTATACCCGTGCTTTCACTAAACATCATACACGTGTTCTTGTTCCTGTAGCATATGAAAAGTGTCAATATGTTGAGTTACCTTTACTAAAGAGAATCCTGTTTCCTATGGAATGCTTTGCCTTGGGTTAGCATCCACCTTTGTTATAAATTGTTTTCTTTTGGCCACCACTACATCAGACGTGTTTAGAGAAAGAAAACCTGCTATGCAATTAATAGCTCTAAACCCTAAACCAGTGTTTTTCAATTTTTTTTCAATTAAAGCGCCCTTTAAGAGCTTGCACAATCTTGAAGCACTCCATTCTAAATGTAAAAGACTATACTAATAGTTTTACATATTGCAGCAACATCCACACACATAGGACACTCAACAATGGAGGTCATTTATTCCTCCACCTTTGCAAACTGGTACTCCCTCAGTTTCTCTCAATCTTTCTGCTAATGTGATCGCATTCCAGACAGAAAGAGGCAGAAAAAGGGCAAGCAAGGATGCTGTGCAGGCGCCCAACATCATGCTTATCAACCGACTATTTAATTGGTTGCTAATAGGCTTGCACTGATACTGGTATCGGTATCAGTGCCGATACTAAGCATTTCCATGAGTATAGGTATATGTGCAAATGCTCCAATATCTGAAACTAATACTTTCAGGCCTGGCTCTTTCAACTGTCAGTGGGATTCCCCAGAATATTTAGCTGCTCAATGACTAGGCCATTTTTTGAGATAGGGCACTGGGTCACTTTAACTGACGCTGTACCCAAACAAAATTGACGTCCTTTTTTTCCCCACAAATAGCGCTTTCTTTTGGTGGTATTTGATCACCTTTGTGGTTTTTATTTATTGTGCTATAAACAAAAGAAAAGCGGCAATTTTCAAAAAAACACAATGGGGGTTATTTACAAAAGGCAAATCCACTTTGCATTGAAAGCGCACTTGAAAGTGCAGTCCCTCTAAATCCAAGGGGTAGATCTGAAATGAGTGGAAGCTCTGCTGAATTTATCATCCAATCATGTGCAAGCTAAAATGCTGTTTTTTATTTTCCTTGCATGTCCCCCTCAGATCTACAGTAACTTTAGTGCACTTGCAGTGCAAAGTGGATTTGCCTTTCATAAATAACCCCAAATATCTTTTACTTTTTGCTATAAAAAATATCTAACATTTAAAAAAAAATAATAATAATTTTTTCCTGTGTGCTCAGATAAGGGTCTGGTATGGACTTAGGGGGGACCCCCACGGCATTTTTTTGGTGTAGGGGTTCCCCTTTAAATCCATACCAGGCAACGGGGTTAGTGATGTGTCAATCTCACCGATGGAGGCCGGCGACATTGGCTTCCTTTGCTAGTCCCGTGTACCTGGAGTCACGTTAAAAATTAACAGACTTTACTCTATGTGTGGGCAAGTCCATTCATTTGAAAAGTCGGTGGACTAGCACACAGACGGGCGGATTGGCAGTCCGGCAGACAATTCTTAGTCAAGACTTCTTTCTAAGTCCGCCAGACTTTTTGGAAGAAAAAGTCTGTCGGAGCCCACACACGGTCGAATTGTCCGGCGGACTCTGGTCCGCAAGACTAAGTCCGCCAGATAGTCCAATCCTGTGTACGCGGCATTAGTTTAACAAAGGGGCAAGCTTGATCCACTCAATGGCAATTTTTGGGAAATTTGTGGCAATTTTAAGGCATTTTGTCAAGACAGCCCCGAAGAACTCAGAAGGCACCCTCGTTTAAAAATACTGCTGTAAACAGATGACACTTTGTTTCCCAAAGTCCTAATTATTACAAGCCATACAAAATATTGTGCATCATAAATCTGTGCTTCCCTCTGAACATCTCAGATTCCTCCACCCCCAACAACTTACCAGATCAAAATGATCAACTTTGCTGTTGGCCTAGGATCACTTTATGGAAATATCACAATGTCCTTCTCTGGGAAACACTCAACTCTTAAGAAAACCTCTGTTCTACATACCACCTTTGTAACCTTCCATGAGTTCCCTGGTTCCGGGTCTCTGTGGATATCTATGAGCTGTCAGGGGCCACTTAACATACAAGAAAAGACAAAAAAGTATGGTGTAATCTTCGTCTGGTAAAGTATAACTAAAGGCAAAGCTTCTTTTTTTTGTGGACAGAGTGGACAGAGTGGAGATGGAAATAGAACAACTATTAGGTTTTACTGCTGAATGTGTCAGTGTTAGGTAAATTCACCCTCTCTAGTTGTACCATTATTATTTAAAGTGGATGAAAAAGAAAATCCCAAATTTTGGATTGTCCCTAGACTGCCGGGCGCTATAGTGTCAATGTGCCTGAAGCGGGCAGTCTTGTGCGAATGCGCAGAAATTCCCCTGCACATGTGCATATGTGTTGCAGGTCTCTTACAGCTCCTAGATACCTGGAAGACACCAGCGGTGGAGAGTTGGGAGGCCACAGGTAGCATTGCTTTATATTAGCCTTCATGATCTGGCCTTACATTGTACATTTTGACTGTACAACTTTCTTTAGATTTACCATCAACTATCTAGTGCAAGGGCCTGAATGAAGAAGAATTGAATACACTGGTTAGGTTTGTCCTTATATTACATCGTTTTGTAGATTATATAGTGTATGGTCAGCTTTAAGGGCTGTTGGGACAAGTGCAAATTGAATTTTTTTTTTTACTGTAGTACTCTAGTAGCACATGGATTTCTTTCTAATGCGTGTAATTGCTTTCATAATATTGACTCTCCTCTGGAATGGAAATCTTTACTATGCAGTTCACATTTTAAAAGGCTCCTGTGAATGAGTGAATCACGTAATTCTTTAAATGCCATAATTCACTGTATGTTTTTGTGAATACACCCGTGACATAACTAAACGTATGATCTTTTATGATTACTCTTTTTTTAAAACCTATACCTTTACTATAGAAGCCAAGTTGTCACGAGTAGTGCAATTTAACCAGTGTGTTATATAAGTCGTGTGATTGTTATTGTTTAGGGCGGTACTGGGAGACGGTGGAAAGGTTGAAGATTAATCAGTTTTATGCGGCGCCAACAGCAATACGTCTGCTGCTGAAATATGGAGATGAGTGGGTGAAGAAATATAATAGGTCATCCCTGAAAATGTTGGGATCAGGTATGTAGAGAATAACAGTAAAATTACATAATATCAATGTGAAAACATAATCGCAGTAAAATGTATATAGAAAAGGGTGTAAGCCACAGTTACCCAAATCCAATGGAGGATCAATATTGGGCTGAAACAGGTAACCATCCAAAAACCACTGATGCAAAGGGGGCTCATCATTGCTGGCACTGAGTTCTTCTACCTTAGTAAAGTTGAACTCCAGGTATGATCTTTGTTACAGCCTTATTTTTGTCCAAGTATGTATATCACATACCTGAGGGGCTGCTGGGGAAGCTGACAATCATTGTAGAAGTCAGTGCTACTACAGTGATAGCTGTCACTGATTGGATGAGATGAAGATAAGGGGCAGTGATGTTATGATCTCCACCTTGCCCAATCAATACATGCCTTGTATTCATTGAAGAAAATACAAGGCACTCTGTGAATGGTGCCAGTACCCAGTGAGTGAAGCTACTACACTGATTGTGAGCTTCCCTGGTTGCTCCTCGGGTATGGTATATGCATGCTTATATTGGCCTAATCTGGACCATCCCACCTCCTTCATTTTATTATGTAGTAGCATGCATGGCTAATGTGTGAAGCGAGGGGTGGTGCAGATATAGAGACAGTGCTGGAAGATATGCATTGTAGTAATAATGTTACCATGTATGTTAATTTCTGCCTTTTATGTGCAGATAGAGTATCCCTTGATCTGTACATCTACTACCTTCAGGGCCACTGATAAGGCAGGACAGCCAGCCCTCCTGTACTGGGCCCGGGCCCCATCAGTTCAAAGGGAGGCCCTGGCTTCTGCTGAGCAGGAGGGCCAGATGTACTGTTTTATTCCAGGCACTAACCCTCTTCTGCCTCCCCCTGCAGAGCTGCCAGGTTCTGCTCTTTATCCCTCTGGCTGCACTGCAGGGACAGTGGTTCTAGCACCCTTCCATCTGCTGACTGGGCCCTTGTGTGTGCCCCTTCCCCCCCCCCCCCCCCGCATCGCTGGCAGCTTACCTCCTCTCCTGCCAGCAGCTGCTGTGAGCACACATGTTTTAGGATGGATAGCAGGGGGAAGGGGCCAGTAAATATATAATTTACTGGTCCCTTCTTCTCCTGCATGAACACGGCGAGCAATTCTTACAAATCATTTTTGATTTCTGGTGTTTTTCTATGCTTCAGTTTGTGAATGAGCTAGAAGGTTAAAAATAGTTTTATTCAACCGCCTTGGTGTTCCCTAATTAGGTCTAATTAACTCCTTTCCTTTCTTCCCTTGCTATTTTTTCTTTTTACCTTTTAATGTAAATATTTTTATCAATGTTTTTCTTATTTTTTTCTTAGATTTTTTTTTTAGTGGCACAAATATGTATATATGTATATGTATTGTATTATATAGAGTTGTATTATGCTTTCTCCCAGAATTGTTTTAAAATAGGCAAATTGCAGAATAAAATGTAAATTTGAGTAAAAAATGTAAATTTGAATAAAAAAGTCAATTCGAGTAAAAAATATCTATAGAATAAATAATAATATTTGCAAGTTGATACTTCAATGGAATTACTTCAGTAGTGTGAGTAATGACAAAGTTATTGTCAAATTAGATGGCCAATAGACAAAATAAAAAAAAAATGTTTAGTTTGTAAGGAGTTAATAGGTGGGAAAGCTAAAGTGGTTAAACAGGGTGCATATAAATATGAACTTTAGCAGGAATAGGGCTGTAGAGGAAGCCACTAATTAGCCTCTGCTTTAAGCTCTCAAGTTGAGAGGGAACATACTGACAGGAGGAGAGTGCAGAGTGGAAGAGTCATAGATATATCAATTTGCTTTCTGAGGAAGACATGTGGTCACTACAAGAAGCTGGATGAAAAGTGATTTAATACTAAACTGTGTTGGAGGTTCTTTACTGTCAGAGCAATAAAGGTGTAGTGGGTTAATAAAACTGTTTAGCGATTTTCTCAGGGACCACAATACAGGGCCGGGACAATGGGTGGGCAGAAGGGGTGGCTGCCCTGGGCACGTGAGGGAGGCACAATAAGGAGAGGATCTGAGTTGTAAGAGTGAATTTGGTGAGCCGCAGGGGGTAAGTATTGCTCTGGGAGCTGGGAGGGGATATTTGGTGCTAAGAGGGGTGATTTAGGGGGATTTGTTTTGGGATGGGGATGGGGAGAGGGAAAGATTTGTGCTAGGAGGAGGAATTTGTGCTGGGAGGTGGCATTTGGAGGTAGTGGGGGGAGGTGTGTACCAGGAGGAGAAAATTACAGGGTACAGGACTTGTGTTAGGAGAGGTAAATTGCAATTTTTTTTGGAGGGGGGGCATTAGAGCTGGGGGGGATTCGGGGGAATGTAGGGGCAAAGATGTGTGCGAGAGGGGGATTTCAGCAGGGGGGCGGATTTGTACTGGGAAGGGGGGATTATGCTTAGGGGGTAAGCATGCAGATTATTGTTTTTGTGGGGGGATTTTTGCTGACGAATAATGCTCATACATTTAGGGGGTAGCAGTTTGGCACGGTCGCCCTGGGCTCTAAATGACCTTGTCCCGGTACTGCCACAATATGCAGGTATATGGAAATCCATGGTGACAGGTACACACACATACATGCAAATGCAGGTTGAACGGATGTACTGTATTCAACCTTATCAACTATGTAACTACGTAACAACTAACATTTGTATAGTCAGTGTTGTTTTCTGTGCACTGTGGTTGCAAATTAATGGTATCAAAGAAAGTGGAAATGCCTTTGATATATTGCAGGAGAACATTGAAATCCTTAGTTTTCATTAAGATAAAACCAAACTGATGCTGTGAGTTAAATATTGTCTTATTTATGAAACTGTTCTAGTATAGCACCCTAGAAAAGAATTTGCATGGGGGTTATTGGAGTTTAGCATTTGACAGCATTGCTATAAATTACACCCAACCAGGCACAGAAATTCCGCTGTCATTATCACTAACACATTGCTGTAGCCCCCTGCCAAGCCGTGTGATATTGTCACATGCTTGGAAAAAGTTGCCCTTTTTGAACTTGTTTCTTCTTGTCCTAGTTTGCTAGGTCACTCCTATTGATGTACAAAACGCAGTATGCTTCGCTGACTTAATTCTTCTTGGATTTTTCTTTGCAGTGGGTGAGCCAATAAACCACGAAGCATGGGAATGGTTTAACAATGTGGTTGGGGAGAGAAGATGCACCCTTGTGGACACCTGGTGGCAGACAGGTAAACTGTGGTACTATTGTACATTTTAAGACCAAATTGGGCTCATTTAAATGTAAACTATAATGGTTTCTTCTTGTCAGTTTTATTTATTGAAACCTAAGGGCCAGTTCACACCTGAATCACACAGGAATGCAGCCAGTGTTCCTGTGTGATTCCTGTGCGACTGTTTGAACCCATTAATTTAAATGGGCTGAAATTTCACTGGATCGCACAAAAATTAGTGCATGCAACACTTTTCAAAAACACACCTCACTAAATTGCATGGTACTGCGATATCATGCAATCCATTGCAGGCAAATGCACTGCGTTTGCGATCTGCATTAGGGGTGTCGCTAGGAATATATCAACAGCCACAGCAAATGGAAACACCTAGTGCATTTTAAAGGTGGTGTAGGAAACGCACACAGAACTTGGGTTTCCGCACTGTGTTCTGGTGTGAACGAGCCCTAGAGATTTTTTTATTATTTGAATTAAATGAATGTGTTGTCAATGCACAGCTAATTAGGCACAGCGTGATTTTTCTCAGATCAGGACAATACAATGCAGAGAGCTTCTGTATAAATGCCTTGCGGTGGCTAACTTTGCATTGCAATATATTGCCGTGCCCATCCACATTGCATTATAATGTGCATCATGATGCATGCTGTAAAATTAATGAGCCTTCATTCAGCTTTGTGTGTAATTTAAGCTTTAGCTATTTAGCTCTGTAAACAATATAGAAGGGTACATTATGCTTTGTTCATTTTTTATTCCTGAAGTTTACAACCACTTTAAAGCGGAGTTTCACCAAAAAATGGAACGTCTGCCTTAAGTGATGGTGACCCCCTGACATGCCACATTTGGCATGTCATTTTTTTTTGTGGGGGGCCAGATACCCTCTTTTTAGAGGCACCCAGCTCCCACTCCCTCCTGGGGCTGGGGCACCGGAAGGAAGTTCACCTCTCCTCCCTCTTCTACCTGCAATCTTCTGGGACATGTCACAGGTCCCAGAAGATTGCCCGACCATTCACAGCATACAGCGTGGCTCTCGCATGTGTAGTGCATGCCTGGCTGTGAAGCCACAGCCGGGAGCCCACAGTTACAATGTCGGCACCGCAGAGAGGAGGGGGAGAGGAGCGGGGCTTCATTCGCCCACATCTCTGGACCGTGGGACAGGTGAATGTCTGACTATTAAAATTCAGCAGCTACACTTTTTGTAGCTGCTGACTTTTAAATGGGTGGAACTCCGCTGTAAGGTAGATACCCATCTATATTTTGGCCAGACTTACTTTTTGTAAGGCTACATTTGCTTGCAAATAGTGTATTTGTGGATTTAAGCTATACATCTATTTAATTGCAAAAAGAGGGAAAGCAAGTGAATATGCAATATTCAAAACCCACTGACGAAAATAATATCTTTAAATAACAGAAAAATATGAAGTTATCTTGTGAACATGCAGTGAACATTGATAAAATATTAACTGCATCTTATCTAAGACTGGCGGAATTTTTGTGTGTAAAGTCTCCCAACCTTGATTGTCCTTACATGCTGTTAATAAATTTTTTCCATGTGATTGTATGCCCATTCTACAGTAGACCCTGTCTGCCATGGAAATCTATACTCCTAGGCACACAAGAAGTGGCATTTCATTAATGTGTTGGACATTTGGTACCATAAATCTGGCCCCCATTCCATAGGTATCACACTGATGGTAGGAATGGTCATTCATACCTGTGCTCAATGTCATCTTTTAGAGAAGCTTACCCTTGTAGAATATGTAGTGACTTCAAATATTTTTTTCATAAATCACAAGAAAGCTTGCATCGCCCAAAAGCACATACATTTTGGATCCCCCACCACTCTGTGCAGTCTGAGGAGCAATGGAATTACCTGTTACTTCTGAGTATGGAGGAGACTATGACTTACCCTATTTTTTCAATGAACCTATTCTATGAATGACACCCGTGCTGAGCGGCTGAACTCTTGTGTTCAAAATGCAGCAGGGAAGCCGCTTGGCACAGGACCCCAAAGCTAGTGAAGATCACAGGAGTATTGGTATCTACTACAGTGATTTGCAGCTTTTTGAGGGACCCCATAGGTATAGTATATTCGTATTTACATTGACCCAAGCTGGAGCATTGAAACTAGGTAAATAATTACATTCTTGGAATTCTTCTTTAAATATTTAAAAATCTGAGGTTTTTTTGTAGCTGGATGAAAAAAGAGACTCTTCAGCATTTTTCACTAACTCTTTGGTTAAAATGTTAGTGATGGTGGCCTACAACCGAATGCCTGCTTGTGACATGAGAAACATACCACTCTTCTGCTAGTATGGCCTTCAACATAAAAATAAACCCGCACAATGGGAACTAAAAACACCCTAATTCCGCAACTTTAACAAAATCAGCATTTGGGACTTGAGGCACAGGAGTGCTAAAGTGCACCTGCCACAAGAGGAATATGTAGGCTGCATATGCAAGCTTCTTTCTGAAAAACATATGTAGTGCTACCCCCGTAGGAGTCGCTGAATAGTATAGGACCTTTGTGCCTACTCCGACCTTCAAGACATTGTGACCCTACTGACATTCTAGGTTTAGTAATGCATATTGCAACCACACCAATGAGTTTTCAGCATACAATAAAAAATGCATTAGGCAAAGTATTAAAATATATTTTTTCGGTATTTACACAACTTAAAATAGTAACAATGTCAACAATCAGGTGTATCAACAGCTGTAAACAGGTAGACAAACAGCTACAAATGGTAAATGTTATGTACCGTAACTGGGATACAATGAACTAGCTAACTGGACTCAGCATACTGTAGCTGTAACAATAACCCTGAAGTGCAACTATGGCACTTAGAATAGGAAAATATGGGATCAAGAGGCTATACTGCCTTTATTATTGTCTTGGAAGTACTTAACAATAATGCTGATGGTTCTGCTAACTGGAGAGGTATTTATGGAGAATGTACAGTATTCTATTAGGCGGAGTTCTGCTCTCATAATACTAACAGTATAACTGGGCTTGCTCTCAGGTGATGTGAAATAACTGGGCCTGCTTTCAGAGTGAAAGGATATAATTGGGCACACGCACCGTTCACCAAACCTCAGATGTGACAGTAGTCCTGCTGAGACTCCTGTGCTGGTGATCATGGTCACTGTGCAACTGAAGACATACACTGGTGTGATGGTCTCTGTACAACTGAAAGCATTCAATGGTGTGATGACCGCTGCACCAATGTGTCACAGGAAAACTGCCACTGAGAAGGGACAGCCTCTGTGTAACTGAGGGCCTTACCCTTCTGAAGATGCTGGTTCACCCTAATGTGCTCACTACAGTCCCACGCTGCCAAGAGAGTGAACCTACCCAAAACAATTCCTTTAAGGCCTTCTGAACCTGCTTGTGCCACAGGTCTTCTTGGAAGTTTCACACAAGGCTTTCTGGGAGTTGCAGTTTAATCAGGCCACAATAATATGTTATAAGATGGTTTCTAAAGTGGTTCTAAAAGTCTCATAATTCTCTTCTTTGTATTCAGTGGTAATCCCCATCTAGTGGTCAAGAAAGGGCACAAGATTATTACAGCTCTGTCATTAGGAGAAGGTGAAAGTCATTAGGCACAGTAGTGTCCCCTCTCCTCCATACTTGTGTTTCCCATTACTTGGCTACACATAGTTGAATTGCTTTGTTTAGAACCACTTTAGAAACCACTGTTTACTGATGCCCTCTTGTGCCCTTTCTTGACCACTAGATGGGGATTACCACTGAATACAAAGAAGAGAATTATGAGACTTTTAGAACCACTTTAGAAACCACTGTTTACTGATGATGGGAGAAATGTGCCCAGACAATTGACTCTTGCACAGTTTCCAGAAAAAGGTCATTCTATTTAAACTGAGCCTGATATTAGTTCAAATTTTGCAGTGTAGCCTGCATAAACAGTGAGCAGCCAAGATTTTCCCTTCCCCCTGATACCTGTTTGAAAACCCACCCTCAAGTTCCCCATTCCTGCTGATGCCACCGACAGTATGGATGGAAGAAAGTCTGTGACTGTTTTTAATAGAATGTTTCACAGAACATCTATTGGTGCAAGAAAATACACACCTTGCCAAAACTTTACACTGCCACTTACCTACATCTGGCCCTTCTAATGAAAGCTTATCACAACTAAATAAGCCGCATTGTAAAAATAAAACTAAATTCTAGACCTAACAATAAATAATATGAATTTGTTCAAGAAATGAATGAAAGTGAAATGTACATTGATTGTGTCATGTCGATTTCTTGTGTTCTTCCATTGACACTTGTCCCTGGAGATTTATGTGGTAAGAATGTATAGTTGGTAATGTTTAACAAAAGCAGATCTTAACTTTACTGCTTTTACTTTACCGCTAGCCTGTAAAGTTCATTCCCTTTTGCAAAGGTCTCAGCTAACAGAGGAATTTTCCACTGTAGGGTATTTAATTCATAAAGATGCTTTATCATTCTGCGTACTGTTTTAGGAGAACAGGTTTTCATGTTATTCCAAGTATTAGCAGAACTCATCTGCAAGATTTAGTAGCGGGGCTAGATTGCAGTGGCTAACCCACTTAGCCCCTCATGGAATATATCTTAAAGTATATAATAACATGTCACATACACTTTCACATGTAATTAAATATCAAGAGTCATTTTTAACATTTTTAAGTCTGCAACTTTCTTTAAAATAATACTTGGTGATCCTGCCTCGAAGATCCTTGTTCAGGCAATTGCATGGCCCTATTTAGACATAAAGCTGCAGTTCCACTTATTTAGGCTTGGTAAATTCCTGTGGGCTGAATGAAAGAAATCAGCACAGATGGGATAGATGGAACTCACAATGCAGCTATTGTATTGTGACAGCCGGCGTTGCCAGCTGTCAAAATACCTGAACAGTGCCTGCATTTGATTGGGTGCAGGAGCTGTCCAGCCAACAAGTTTCTGAAAAATGTTCAAATAAATTCAGGCAGAGTGGTCCCGAGATGGCCACCCACTGACTGAATTTTGTCCAGTTCATTAGGAACCGTCCCAAATTCGCTCACTCTATGGCCAGCTCTAGCCTGTCGTGAGGTTTTATGCAAGCTTCAGTGAGTAGCCAATTCAAGTGATGTGGTGCAACCAATGTTCTTAGCATTTGTTGTGCAGTATTTATTAAGAATTTAGCTGAGTTAAACCTTAATTTTGTTAAATTATTGCTATGCAGGTGCAAATATTCAAGAATTCTGTTCTTTACAGCAAACTCAATTTAGTCATTTTTATTTTATTTTTTTATTTTATTGTTTTTTAAATGCTGGGGAGGTCTTTGGATAATTTTTATTGTATTGAATATTATATCATTAATTAATCTCATTCAGTGGTAGACTAGTGGCTTTTCTTTGGTAATAGATCTCTCTCGATCCCTCACACACAAAGAATATATTTTGGATTATGTAGTGTGGATTATATTCTTTGGGCTTTTTTTTCCAAAGAATAGGTGCAGCTACTCCTCCCTTCTGAACAATAGAACCCCTACGACAAAATATCCCCACCAGCAACAATACAGTAGATCTCCCAGCAGCCAGCATCAACAGACCCTCCAGTAGCCAGCAACAATAGACCCCTGACTCAACAGTAGATCCACACCTGCAACAATTGACCCCCTAGGCACATAAAACCCCTCCATCAACAATAGATCCCTGACAGCAATAACAGACTTCCCCAGGCATAATAGACCCTCTGCAAAAAGGGATCCCCCAAGCGACAATAAATCCCCCAGCAGTCCGCACCAGTAGAAACTCCAACACACCCCAGCACCCCATTCAGTGTCATAGTATTGTTGTGGTACTACCCCAATCAGTGCTGGAGGTGCCGGAAATGCGCTGCCCGGCGTTCCCGCTGAAAAAAAGCCTTGATTATATTGAAGTAGGCCTTACCTTACCAAACAATAAGTTGGTTCCTTATGTTTCAGACCACACATACTATATATTGTATGTTTTATACAGTATACCATTGCACAGAGCAGGTAAGTATAAAAATTATTTTATTTTAACCACTTGAGATCCGCGCTATTGCCAAATGACGGCATTAGCGCGGACCTACATTTCCGGGACTACGTCTATTGACGTCGTCCTGGTTACGAGCGGCCTGCGCGCCCCCTGAGGGGCGCGCGCGGCGCGCTCTGTGATCGGCGAGTCCATGAGACTCGCCTGATCACCGATCCGTGTAAGGGGTCGATCCCGACCCCTTATCACGTGATCAGCTGTCAGCCAATGACAGCTGATCATGTGACAGAACGGAGCCGGTAATCGGCTATTATTCCTCCTCGCGCTGACAGCGCGAGGAGAGAAAAAAAAAGCCGATCACCGGCGGCCGTGATCGGGACATCAGTCCCGATCACGGCCAGCAATACAGCTGACCACCTGCCCCCTGCCAGTGCCCACCTGCCCACCGCAGTGCCATCCTGAATGAAAGTAAGTGCCCCCCATCAGTGCCACCCAGCAGTGCCCATAGTGCCCCCAGCGCCACCCACAGTGCCACCCACAATGCCACCCACAGTGCCATCCAGCAGTGCCACCAACAGTGCCACCCACAGTGCCCACAATCTGCCGCAAAGGTGCTGCACCCCAGTGCCGCCCATCAGTGCCCAGCAGTGCCGCCCATCAGTGCCCAGCAGTGCCGCCCATCAGTGCCCAGCAGTGCCACCTATCAGAGCCACCTATCAGTGCCACCTATCAGTGCCCATCAGTCCCATCTATCAGTGGTACCTATCAGTGCCCATCCGTGCCACTTATCCGTGCCACCCATCCATGCCATCTTATCTGTGCCCATCTTTGCCCATCAGTGCCGCCTTATCTGTGCCGATCGGTGCCGCCTTATCTGTGCCTATTAGTGCCGCCTTAACTATGCCTATCAGTGCCCACCAGTGCAGCCTATCAGTGCCCACCAATGCAGCCTATCAGTGTCCACCAATGCAGCCCATCAGTGCCCACCAATGCAGCCCATCAGTGCCCACCAATGCAGCCATCAGTGCCGCCTAATCAGCGCACTTCAATGAAGGAGAAAAATGACCCGTTTGCAAAATTGTATAACAAACTATTAAAACATGATTTTTTATTTTTATTTTTTTGCATCTTTTTTTGTTTGTTTAGCAAAAAATAAAACTCCGAGCTGTAACTAAATACCACCAAAAGAAAGCTCTATTTGTGGGAAAAAAATGATAAAAATTTCATTTGGGTACAGTGTTGTATGACCGCGCAATTGTCATTCAAAGTGCATCAGCGCTGAAAGCTGAAAATTGGTCTGGGACTGAGGGGGGTTTAAGTGCCCAGTAAGCAAGTGGTTAATGTAAAAAAAAAAAAAAACCACCTTGGCAAGCCATTTTAAATAAACCACCCAAGGAGACACCAAGACATAAAAAAAGCTGATCTCTTATTTTCTTAGCAGCTTGGATAGCTATAGCTAGGTCTTGGAAGTTACCCTTCTCCCCCTTTGATTTGGTCAAAGCAAAAGTGTAATAGATTATGGTGAATGAGAAATTAACAGCAGTTCTACAGGAAAAAAAGATTTATTAAAGAAAAAAAAAAGGGATCTATGGATACATTATCTATTTGGATATTAGAATGAGATCGCTGTGTTGGGAAATAGTGTACCTCTGATCTTCAACTTTCCCCCCATTTTTTCTCTTAGCTTTTCTCTTATTCAATGTTTTTCCTCTCCTATTCTTCTTCTAAACATCTTCTAGATTTGATTGGTACCTCGTAAATATGAATGATTTGGAACGCCCATCTTTACACGAAGATGAAATTGCATTTATTACCTTTACCACGCTCAATTAGTTCTACTATATTGTTTGACATGTTCTGATTTTCAATTTATTGTAACTTGCAATATGCACGATGTTGACATTTGTCTTCCAAACTACCTATAGATGGTCTATCTGTATAAGGCCCCTTTCACACGTGCGGACGTCTGTTTTCAGATGAAATACGGACATACATGTACCCCTATGGGATAGCGGGTGTCAGCGGATAAACACCTGCTGACACCCGATATCATCCGTCCCCGCTATGGTCCGATTCTGCAGACGGAGGAAAATCCTATTTTTCTATCCGTCTGCAGAGCGGATTGGATGAACACAGATCTGACAGGGCGCCCTCTTATCCACCGGCTCAGCAGGGATCAACGGAGCGATCCCCACTGAGCAAGCGGATGTTCACGGGGCGGATCATCACGGATCTGTCCTGTGTGAAAGGACTCTGTCATCTTTTGTACCTTGTACAAAACAACGAATACAAATTATTGGGAAAAGAAACACCTGTACGATTACTTTAAAGTGGAGCTCCAGGCTCCTTCAGAAAATATTTAAAGTCAGCTACTACAAATCCTGCAGCTGCTGACTTTTAATGTTAGGAAACTTACTTGTACATGAATCCAGCGCTATCTTCACACCAGCTGATTTTTCAATCGGCTATTGGGTGCTGCCACTGCCATCTCCACTAAGGGAAACTGGCAGTGAAGCCTTGCAGCTTCACAGTCGATTCCCTACTGCGCATGCACAAAGCGTGCTGTGCTTTGGGAATGGCCCGGCGTGGGGGGAAGGAGGACCATGCCGTGGTGAGATCAGCCGGACGTTGGAGCAGGTATCTGTCAACTCTTAAGCATTAGCCTAGCTTAGGACAGTATTTTATTGGTTTTAACAAGTCTGCATGAATAAATCACTGACATGTCACAATATACAGCAGCAGTATTATTTTTTCCAAAAGGTCTGCATTTTATCATTAGCAGTCCTTGCGCTCCAGACAAGTGGTTTTGCCTAGGTTTAGATAATGTCCTCAGCTTCAGACAACATTTCCTCAATCTCCTCTCCCCTGGTGATCAGACTGCAACACTGTAGTCTTGTAGCAAGTCACGAGGTGAGAGAATGCAACATGGGCTGATCTGTGACAGACAATTTTGAACACAGCCAAACGTTGCACAGATATCAGGATTTACATGACTGTGCCATATATGAGGCAGAAGCTCAGTACTGGGAAAAAGATGCTGGCCCTGGAAGGTGCCCTAACAAAGACATCTTTGTTCTGGAAGGAAAAGCAGTTGATAGCATTGTCAGGTTGAGTACTGATTGAGATAATAATCTCTAGAACGCAATGCTAAGCATGCACGCAATAAACACGGAAAAAATAAATAATTATATATATATATATATATATATATATATATATATGATATATATAAGTCACCTGTAACAGTGGTACACCATAGAAGGCTCAAAAGCCTATAACGTTCACAGTTTTCTCCATTTACATGTGTGATGAAAGGAAATGTCTTCTAAAACCAAATCTGCAATTTCTCCAGTAGCAATCTCTTTTCATAGATATATTATTATAATTAAATACACCTTACGGTTAAAAAAAAAACAGTAGCAGAAAAGTATGACCTATCCACCCTTGATTTGAAATCCAGAGTGTCCCTCTTTAATCCACTGGACAAAATTAATTTGGTGAAAGCTTCTTTGTAAAAAAAAAAAAAAAAAAAAACACAACAACAATTAACCGCAAACCTGTCATCTATGCCCCTTTGTTCTGTTAAAGGGGCATAGAGATAAACTACAACATAAATATCGAATTTTTATGGATACAGTAAAATTCATGAAAAAAAAAAGAAACAAAAAGAAATATATATAGTAAAAGTATTTTGTAGCGTTTGCAGTGAATCCTTAGTGTCGTGAGTGGGTTAATTGTCATTACAGAGGGATAAGCATCATACGTATTAACCATCTCTGCCTTCCAAGGGACCTACTGTACCAATTACAGTTGAGCTTTGTTTAAGGAGATTTGCAGCGATTAAGTTACGGTAATTAGAGGGGTCTCATTTGCATGTACTTAGTCAAATTAATTTGCAGAGATTTGTTTAATATCTTTTTAATTTGTTAAGTGGTCCACGTGGATTCAGATGAATATTGTTTACATACACAACCTACAAACTCCCTGCATGACAATATTTTTCCTCTGGCGCTGTCCTATTGGCTACTTGGCCACAAATAGTGGTTTCATGTATTAAAGGGTCCAATTAAGGCTGACCCTGGTAGGGGAAGTCTCCGAATGTATCTAATTCTGATCTTCTCAGCGTAAGAATGATTAAGATTTGTGGGCAGCATAATCTCAGGATGCAGATAATGGGCGGCATAGCCTAATGCTGTGTAATAAAAGTAATTTGGTGCCCCAAAGCTCTTTATATATTCACTTTACTGATAAGGCAATGGATAATTCTCTATCTGGGATAAATGAGTTGACTTCGCTGAGGCTTAGTTAATTGCTCAAAATGGCTGCTTAGACTATCACGGTGCATTTGTTTACTTTGTGGCTATGCCTTTTTTATTTTAAAGTAATACTAATGCATCAGATGAAGCTGCCAGTTTTATTGCAGAGATGAACATATAATGAACATTTACAGCAAACCTATCATGAGAAAGAAAGTTAAAAAAAGTATTTTTCTGCAATCGGTGACATCCTATTAAAAGTGCCAGCTACCTGGTTCTTAAAGCAGAACCTCACCCAAAAGCGGAATTTCTGCTCTTCTGCCTTCTCCTATCCCACCTCTTTAACTTTTGGGTACTTTTTTTGGGTGGGGGAGTGGGTACCTAGTTTAGATGCATACTCCCATTCCCCCCCCCCCCCTTATTTGCCTGCAGCCTTCTGGGACATAACAGGTCTCAGAAGGCTGCAGGATCATTCACAAAGCACAGCGCAGCTCCCACATGCACAGTGGATGGTTGGATGTGAAGCCACAACCAGATTCCCACACTGGGCATTATGGTGACCCAAAGACCAATGAAGAACTGCCCCAGGTGAGGACATCCCCGGACAGGTAAGTGTCCTTTTATTAAAAGTCAGCAGCTACAGTATGGGTTTTTTTGTGTTATATTCATACTTACCTAGGTGGATGCAGCATCAGACCGATGCTGCAGCTGTCCCCGGCGTCTCTGCACTGAGAACTGAACCACAGAACATCGCTGAGGGCTCAGTTCTCTCCTCTCCCCAAGCGGAGCGATGCTGACTGTCAGTCAGAATCTCTCCTGCTCTGCTCCTCCGCGCTTATTGGAGCGCTGAGCTGTGGAGGGAGTGTGGAGCGGCTGAGAATGCCATCAGTCCAGGCACTTGGCGGATCCAGACTTCGAAAGTCAGGATGACACTCTGCCTCGACTGATAGCAGTGACGTCAGTCAGACCGATCTCTGCTGAAAACGGGTGACAGGAGTGCAAGACGAATTGCACTCATATGACCCTTAGGAGATGCCCAGCCTAAAAAACTCTTAGGCTGGACTTCTCCTTTAACATTTTTGAAGGAGACTGAAGATCCTCTTTTAGTAACTTTAATATTTTCTCAGTCACTTACCTAGAACAAGTATGCAGCATGCTATTGCCCACCTATCATGTACTGTGATCAGGGCTCATCGCTGAAACGAGTTAGCCACTCTTTTTATTTGCTGATGCAATATTAAAGAATATTAGGATTTACGGAGTTTCCGGCTGTTTGTATTTTGGTGTTGAGCGAACACTTCAGCCAGAGAACCCGAAAGATGGCCACTACCAATCTTTGATGCCTCAAGGTTCACTGTTCAGAGCGATGCACCAGCTTTCTTTTACCTATTAAGTTGAAAAATATGTCTAAAATGTGTATATAAAGATATGTGCTCTGCTTTACAGAGACTGGTGGAATCTGCATCTCCCCCCGTCCTTCCGAGCAAGATGGTGAGGTTGTCCCTGGTATGGCTATGAGGCCTTTCTTTGGCATAAGACCTGTGCTTCTAGATGAACAGGTGAGTGACAAAGAAATACACACTTTAAATGATATACCCAGACAGTAATGTGGTCCTCTTCATTGCAAATAGTTACCATGAAGAAGGAACCTAACAAGAATGGACTGTGGATGTTATTATTAGTACAAAAACCTTCTGTTGTCAGCCCCCCAAATACTTACCAAAGCCTGATCCAGCACAGCACAGCTCCTCATGAAACTCAGTGGAAGCAGTGGGGTGTGACATGTTTGTTATAAAAAAAATAATAATAACTTTACAATCACTTTCATCTTTTTGTTATTCATTTTAATAAATTAGTAAACTGTTGAATGTGATCCCTCTCATACTTTCCCAAAGATGACTGCTTGCATTACTTGCCACTGGGTCCTTCCTTGACATCTAGACTACAAGAAGGAGTAGAAGGGTTTGGACACTACAGGCATGCCCCACTTTTAAGTACACAATGGGGTTTATTTACTAAAGCTGGAAAGTGCAAAATCAGGCTCACTTCTGCATAGAAACCAATGAGCTTCCAGGTTTTATTACCAAAGCTTAATTGAACAAGCTGGGGTTAGAAGATCATTGGTTTCTATGCAGAAGTGAGCCAGATTTTGCACTTTCCAACTTTAGTAAATAAACCCCATTGTGTACTTAAAAGTGGGGTATGCCTGTACTACAACCCATGAAGAGTCTTGACCTCCTTTAGGCTTAATCATATGTCATATATATATATATATATATATATATACACATACACACATACACTATATCAGGACTCTAAATTTCAGGTCCTGAGCTACTAGCCAGGCCTCATGGGTTACTTGCCGCCAGTTGCCCCACTCAACCCCTACCTTGCCCCGCCCAGATTCTGCCCCTTATCACGCCCTCATAAATTATCTCATGAAATTACACTTAAGTGATTTATGCAGAATTAAGTTACAAATATAAATATTAACAACAACTTTATAAGTTCCCCACAGCCCAGCCTCACCAGTACACATCAATCCAGGCTCACCTGTGCTCATCAATGCAGCCTCACTGTGCCCAACATTGCAGCCTCACTGTGCCCAACGTTGCAGCCTCACTGTGCCCAACGTTGCAGCCTCACTGTGCCCAACGTTGCAGCCTCACTGTGCCCATCATTGCAGTGTGTCCTGTGTCCATCATTGCAGCCTCACAATGCCCATCATTGCAGCCTCACCGTGCCCCCATTACAGCCTCACTGTGCCCCCATTACAGCCTCCCCAGGGTGGAGGAAGAGAGAGGGTGACCAGGTCATGACTGGAGGAAGAAGAGAGTCACTGAGCGGTATAGCGCGCTTTTACAGTTTACATTGAAATTGCCTTCACTCTGCTTGCCGTCACACACAGCCCCGCCTCCTCCTGACCCCGCGGCTGTGAGAAAAAGAACACATCCCAGCATTGGACCCACATTCTGTCTATCACAGGTGCGGGGTCAGGAGGAGGCGGGGCTGTGTGTGACAGCAAGCAGAGTGGTCGGTGACCCCATGGCTCTCCTCTTCCTCCATGCTCTCTTCCCCTAGGGCAATCACTGGGAGAATGGCTCCCGATAAACCCCACACGCCGACGGTGCTCGCCCCCCACTCCCAGGCAGCCCACGTTTACAAGCCCTTATTTTCCACCTGCAAAATGCGAGTAGGTGAGTGGAAAACAAATAAAGGACAAAAATAGCAAAACACAAATCCTAGCCGTGTCTCGGTTCTAACTATACAATATGCAGCCCCTAACTACCAGGCTGAACAAGCCTACCGCTTGTCAGTCTCTATATAAACTGCTTAACAGCTTTTACCAACCTTTCTCTCTTCACAGACCAACTTCGTCTGTATGTCCCAGGCAGAGAGCAAAGGCTGTCTGCTCAGGTGAGCTTAAATTAGCCTGGGAAAGAGTACCAAGACCCAAACTGGATCATGGATCAGAGATTTCTGAATGTGTACGAGAGGAGCCTGGGAGACGTATAAACCCCGAACAGGACTTTTCCTGGCTCTCTGTGGAACGCTCTGCTACATATCCCCCCCCCTTGTTTCAACCCCAGGGTTGGAACACCTGTGGCCCAACAGGAGTGAACACGGGACAGGGGATCTACATTCCCCATCTCAACACCTGGCCTGTGTTTTACGGTGAAGGAGTAATCCTGTAGAGCCAAAAACCACCGGTTCACCCGTCTATTAGTCTCCTTCTTTTGAGCCATCCATTTCAGGGGAGCATGGTCAGTTACTAACTCAAACTGGTGCCCTAACAAATAGTACCTGAGCGCATCCATGGCCCACTTTATGGGTAAACATTCCTTTTCAATGACTGCATACTTTCTCTCATGGTCATTGAGCTTTCTGCTTAGGTACACCACAGGGTTTTCTTCCCCATTCTGTACCTGCGATAGTACTACCCCGATACCAACATCAGACGCATCCGCCTGAACCAAAAAATCTTTGGAGAAATCGGGGGAGTACAGTACTGGCTGTGCACAAAGAGCCTTCTTCAGGACTTGGAAAGACTCCTCTGCTACTGAGGACCATTTCACCATTACAGAGTCTTTACCTTTCGCCAGGTCTGTCAGAGGGGCAGCTATAGTTGCAAAATTTGGAATAAATCTTCTATAATACCCCGCAATGCCAAGAAAGGCCCTGACCTGCTTCTTGTTGGCAGGACATGGCCACTCCTGGATGGCTTCTATTTTATTCACTTTAGGTTTTATGACTACGGCCAATAGTGTAGCCCAAATACTTGGCTTCCTCTAGACCAATGGCACATTTTTTTGGATTTGACGTAAAACCTTCTTTGAAGAGGGAATCAAGGACAGCCTGGACACGAGGCAAGTGAGACTCCCAGTCAGTGCTATATACCACTTTGTCATCTAAATAGGCTGATGCATATCGTCGGTGGGGTTTTAGGGTCCTGTCCATGGCCCTCTGAAATGTCGCGGGGGCATTTTGCAACCCAAAAGGCATTTTTTTAATATTGAAATTAACCCTCCGGGGTCACAAATGCAGTCTTCTCTTTGGCGCTACCAGTCAGGGGTATTTGCCAAAACCCTTTTGTCAAGTACAAAGGGTTAATATAGCGAGCTTTCCCATGTCGGTCTATAAGTTTGTCTACTCTGGGCATTGGGTATGTGTCAAACTTTGTCACTGCATTAAGCTTCCTGAAGTCGTTACAGAACCTCCAAGTGCCATCCGGTTTTGGGACTAACACGATGGGGCTAGACCAGTCACTATTGGATTCCTCAATAACATCTAGCTCCAACATTCTTTTAACTTCATTGCTGATGTCTTTTCTCCTCGCTTCAGGAATTCTGTACGGTTTGAGCTTGACACGTACCCCAGGTTCAGTAACAATATCATGCTGAACTGCTGAAGTCATGCCAGGTAACTGAGAATTTCTCTCTATTCCTTATCAGGAACTCTCTAGCTTCCTGTTTTTGGGAACATGACAAGGTGTCTGGAATCGTGACCTCAGGGATAAGAGGGGACTCCGTACCCTTAAGCATTACCGGGAGGGACCTCGCAGTTAACGCCAGTCTATCCTTTCAAAGCTTTAACAGGTTTATATGGTAAACCTGCTTGGGCTTCCTTTTTCCTGGTTGATACACCTTGTAGTTGACTTCCCCAACCCTTTCAATTACTTCAAAGGGACCCTGCCACTTAGCCAGAAACTTGCTCTCAAGAGTAGGAACTAACACCAGGACCCTGTCACCAGGTGAGAAAACCCAGAGTTTGCCCCCCCCTGTTGTATATTCTCTGTTGGGCTGCCTGGGCCTGCAGTAAGTGTTCTTTTACCATCAGCATAATTGCTGCAATCCTCTCCTGCATTTGAGCGATGTGCTCAATGATACTTTTATGGGGTGTCTGCTCCCCCTCCCAAGTTTCTTTGGCTATGTCTAAAAGTCCCCAAGGGTGTCTCCCATAAAGCGACTCAAATGGAGAGTACCCCATAGAGGACTGGAAAACCTCCCTGATGGCAAACATCAAGTATGGTATCAGGAAGTCCCAGTTTTTAACATCCTTGTCAATAACCTTTTTTAACATGTTCTTTAACGTCTTATTGAAGCGTTCCACCAAGCCATCCGTTTGAGGATGGTACACTGAGGTTCGCAACTGTGTCACCTTAAACAACTTGCACAGCTCCCTAGTTATTCGCGACATAAATGGGGTGACCTGGTCTGTAAGAACTTCTTTAGGGATGCCCACCCGACTGAACACCATAAACAGCACTTTGGCAATGTTTTTAGCAGACGCGGTGCATAAGGGAACTGCTTCAGGGTAACAGGTAGCATAAACCATGATTACGAGGATATGCTGATGACCCCGGGCAGACTTGGGGAGTGGACCCACAAGGTCCATGGCAATCCTCTCAAAGGGCACTTCAATAATAGGCAAGGGCACTAAAACACTTTGGAAGTGGGGTAGTGGGGCTGACATCTGACACACAGGACAGGATTGACAATAATTCTCAATATCTTTCTGTACCCCGGGCCAATAAAACCTGCGCAACACCCTTACAGTCGTTTTTTCAACCCCTAAATATCCTCCTAGCAAGTGCCCATGGGCAAGTTCCAACACCACCCGTCTGTATGGCTTAGGGACCACCAACTGTTCAACCACTTCATCATTCATTTTACATACACGATACAGTAAATCCTCATTGCTGCTGAAATAAGGAAAACAGGGCCTGTCCCCTGGTTCGAGAGGTACCTCATTAATCACTATTACATTATTATTACTATTACTATTACTATTCCCAGGCCCTGGAAAGGGTCTGGTCTTTTCTCTGCTCAGTACCAAAATTTTCTTTGTGCACATTAAGGTCAGCAAACTCCAACGTAGGCTTGGATTCAACAGACGGCTGTCCAGTTCTACTGGTGGTGGGGACTTCCTCAGACTCCTCCAGCTCTCCTGCCATAACCAATAGAGGAAAACCCAGGGAGCCCTGAGAGGAATCCCCTGTACCCACATTGTCAGTAGTGGGCAGGAGTTCTAGCTCTGACACTAAGTCAGGTACTGCGACCGGGTCGGGATGATCCCACAGTTCCCAAAACTTAGGGAAGTCTCTACCAATGATGGCCTCGTGCACCAAGTGGGGGACAAGTCCAACCTGATGGGTCACCGTACCTAAGCCAGTTTTAAACTGAACAGTGGTTATAGGATACTCCCTGGTATCCCCATGTATGCAGATCACAGCAATTTTTTAGCATGACAATTCACAGATTCAATCATTTCAGCTGTAACCAAAGTCACTAGACTTCCAGAGTCCAGCAAGGCTGTAATAGGCTTATCACTAACAGTCATTTGGTACATTGGTTTTCGTATATTTGGTGCTGCAGCACATGAAACAGCTGCAAACATAGACTGCCTTCTAATAGAAAAATCACACTGCATTGGTTCATCTGTCAATGGACAATTTGCTGCAACATGTTCTTGGCAATGAAAACACCTGACGTTTCCCCAGTTTGGTTTGCTGACAGGCAGTGGCTTCCCTTGTTTGGGACGGCAAACTTCAGTCCTGGCACCAACAATCCTCCCCCCTATTTCCTTGCCATATTTACCATCCACTTCCCCTGGAACAGTCTTACCGGTTGCCTGGGGAGACTGTGGTTTTGGGTGGAAAGTCCGTGCCGTTGTAGGGGTGGTGACCAGGTTTTCTGCAGCAAAGTACCTTTCAACGAGTTTCACCAGGTTGTCTGCTGATTTGGGGTCTCCTTGACTCACCCACTTCTGCAGGGGAATTGGTAGTGACCTCAGGAACCGGTCCATGACCACACGCTCCACTATTTGTGGCCCAGACAGGGACTCCGGCTGTAGCCATTTCCTCACCAGGTGAATTAGGTCAAACATCTGCGATCTTGGGGGCTTCTCACCTTGAAAGAACCAGCTGTGGACCCCCCAAATCATAGTAGGCCTTCTGCGATTCTCCACAAAGCAAGGGAGCAACCAGTCCTGCCCACTGGGTTTTAGGCCAACCTTCCCTCTCAGCAGTCCATTCAAACGTTAGCAGAAAGGCCTCTGGATCATCATCTGCAGTCATCTTAGAAAGAAAGCAACCCACATGGATGGCTGAGGGCTTGTCTCCAACATCATCAACTTTAGCAGGTGACCGCTGTGCTAGCATCTCCACAACCTCAGCCAAGATTTTCCTATCCACTTTTGCATCAGTGGCTAGCTGTTCAAACAGCCTCTGCGATTGCTCCTGTGCGGTAGCATTAGCTTGCCGTTGTTCAGCATTTACCAACCTTTCTCTCTTCACAGACCAACTTTGTCTGTATGTCCCAGGCAGAGAGCAAAGGCTGTCTGCTCAGGTGAGCTTAAATTAGCCTGGGGAAGAGGACCAAGACCCGAACTGGATCATGGATCAGAGATATCTGAATGTGTACGAGAGGAGTATGGGAGACGTACAAACCCCGAACAGGACTTTTCCTGGCTCTCTGTGGAACGCTCTGCTACAATATTCCAGCTGGTCGTTTTTTACATTGGTGCACAGTCATGTTAGAACAGGAGGAGCCACCCCCAAACTGTTCCCACAAAGTTGGAAGCATGAAATTGTGCAAAATGTTTTGGTATGCTGACACATTAAGAGTTTCCTTCAAGCCCAACCCCTGAAAAACAACCCCACACCATAATCCCCCCTCCACCAAATGATTTTGGACCAGTGCACAAAGCAAGGTTCATAAAGACATGGATGAGCAAGTTTGGGGTGGAGAAAGTAGACTGGCCTGCACAGAGTCCTGACCTCAACCTGATAGAACACCTTTGGGATGAATTAGAGCATAGACTGTGAGCCAAGCCTTCTCGTCCAACATCAGTCTCTGACCTCACAAATACGCTTCTGGAAGAATGATCAAACAGTCCCATAGACCCACTCCTAAACTTTGTAGGCAGTCTTCCCAGAAAAATTGAAGTTGTTATAGCTGCAAAGGGTGGGCCATATTGAACCCTATAGACTAAGACTGGGATGCCATTAAAATTCATGTGCAAGTAAAGCCAGGTGGTGTTACATTACTTTTGACAATATAGTGTATATATATATATATATATATATATATATATATATATATATATATATATATATATATATATATATATATATATATTCTTTTACCACAAGAAAATTTAAAATCAGTGGCAGGAAGATAATTTCGGTAAGCCAACAATCACTGCAAAATGAGGGAAATTAGATTTAGATTGAGTAGTAGGATAGTAAAGGGAAACTGTTCTTTCTTTTATTCACCAGGGAAAAGTCATTGAAGGTGGTGATGTTTCTGGTGCTCTGTGTATCGCACAACCATGGCCCGGCATGGCAAGAACCATCTATGGAGATCATCAGAGATTTGTGGATGCTTACTTCAAAGCATATCCAGGTACGCATGTCAGCTGTATTGGTCAACTGATCTAAACATCTAAAAGCTATGTGGTAAACTGACAAACATGTACAATAATGGGTGCAATATGTGGTTAGCACTGTTACAGAACAGTACTGAGGACTAATATTTTAATCCCACCAAGCACACTGCCTGTATCGGGTTTATTTGCTTGCGTAAATCTGCCTGTAGCTCTAGAAAAGATACTGTATGCATGGAGTTAATATGTTCTCTCTATGTCTGCAAAGATCTGCTCTGGGGCCTCCAGTTTGGTCCCACAATCTAAAGACTTTCTACCAGGATGTTTGTCTTCTATCCAAAAAACAGCATTATGGTCTGCCCATGAGTGTATCAGTGTAGTATATATACTAGACATTGAGCATCTCTGAAAATGCAAAAAAAATTCAAATGCAAATAAAAAATAAAAGACCTTTCGTCTTGAACTCACTTTGATAAGGTTCTTTACCTACCACTGGATTTCTAAGCACATTTAGTTAGGAGGGCTGTAGAAACTCGTTATTCCACAGAGATAAAAGTAAAAGATAAATGGCCTGATTCCCCAGTCTGCAACATGCAATATTATTACCAGATTTCTTTTTGTAATCTTTTAACATCGGGTTCAGAGATCTTAAACTCAGGGCAGGGTAAATAAACCGGGACGACTGTTCACCTGTAAGACTATGCTGTAAGAAATCATTTTACATTCATTAGTTAAACAAAATGTAACTATGCACCTCCCAGATGCATAGTTAGCAAAAATATAAAGACGAAAAAGCTTTCAACTATCGATAAGTATCTGTTTGTAGATATCTCTAAATTTCTGTTACATTTCTAAAGGTGACTGTGTTGTAATTTTTAAGATTTTTAAGTGTGAAGTCCTCTTTAAAGCCGATCGTTCACCTCACTCAATTTGTGTGTCCCACCATGTAAAAATTTAGAGAGACCCCCAACCCATCCTGTCAGAGATGGTGAGGTGCACATCAGAGACTTATATGAACCAGAAAGGATACCATTAATAAAAAGTTAAAACTAGTCTGTTACAGTGAGGGGTGAGGCCATCCAACTGCCCCAAACCTTATCAAATTTGAGAAGCTTTATAGAAGGGTAGGGCTTTATATGTGGTTTTGTGGAAGGGTAGAGCCCTATTCATTAAAGCCTTCCAGGAGTCTACCGATGGAGTAGTAGAACTCTTCTAAGACAAAACTATGCGTTTCCTTGCATGGAAAAATAATAACGTAAATAGGGTCCGTATTGCTGTGGTGGGGGCCAGATCATCCACCAGTCCGAGCAGGCAGTGCCTTATAGAAAGGCTTAGGGAGATAGTTGTCACCTCCTGTATACACATCAAAACATCCTTCCAGTATTCCTGTATACCAAGACAGTCCCAGAAGATATGCATACAGTCAGCAGGGGGGCTGCAGAGAAACACCAGCAAGAAGAGGTGACTGAACCAAAAATTCTAGCTATCTTCGCCAGGGTCATATAAACACGATGCAAAAATTTGTAGTGGATCAGTTGGTCACAGGCCAAGATTAGTCTGGTAAAGGGTGCAACCCAGACGTCCTCCCCATCTTCCGTGTCCAAATCTGGGACCACTGACTCCCACCTTACAGCTCTACATTCACTCATAAGCCAAACAGTCTCATGGAAAAGGAATTTATATATAGTAGATAGGGGCTTTTGAAGATCATCCTCCCTTAGTAAGGATTCAAGGGCAGACACTGAGAACTGTGTTTGCGTGTCTTAGTTGTATGTATTGAAAAAAATGTGTAATTGCCAACTGATGCAGAGATTTCAATTCATCAAAAGATTTCAGCTGCCGATTTGTGACGACATCACCAATCTTTTTAATCGCAAATTTCCCCCAGACCACTGGATCTTCAAATGTAAAAAATTAGGGCAGATTAGGGTTTCTCCACAATGGGGCATGAGGGACCCCCAAATTCCCCACTATGGGCAACCATCAAAGCACATAAAACTGACATCATAGAGGTGGTCAAATGGTATGAACCAGTGAGCGCCGCCTCAAGGGCAACTGCAGCATCATCACATGGACCATTGAGATATCTATTTGCTATCACCTACTGTCCCGCCAATAAATATTTGTAGACATTTGGCACCACTAGGCCCCCCTCCTTCCAAGGTTAACTACTACTTGTATTTAGCTCTCATTTATACCTCAACGTTCAGTTTCATAACATAACCCTTAGTCGGGACCGGTGTGATATTTTTTTTTACTGTAACCAGAAGCATGAATGATTCAGAAAGTCTGATACTGTAATAACACCACCTTACCACATTGGTTAATGATCAATATACCGAGTTTGTATTTAACTTCCATTTCACTGGCTTTTCTGGAGATTAGTGTAATCAGCAATGATAACCATGAATAGAAACTGATTAAAGAGAGCACTGATAAAAGGGAGACAGACAGCCATTCACTAAAAGAGAACTATAAAATAAATTTTTAAACATATAGAGGAGATTTACTAAGACTGGAGCACACAGAATCTGGTGCAACTGTGCATAGTAACCAATCAACTTCTAGGTTTTATTGTCAAAGCTTAATTGAACAAACTGAAGTTAGAAGCTGATTAGTTACTCTGCTCAGATGCACCAAATTCTGCCTGCTTCAGTTTTAGTAAATCCAACCCATACTATATTTCCAGGTACCTTTTTGCTTCTAAATTTCCAAATATACATGAAAACCACCCAATCCCATTGCTCACAAGTGTAACTCAATTACAGGCCCCATGGACAGAAACCGGGATCGTGTCATAGACATTAATAACTGAATTGAGAACAAAGTTTACTAGGATAATGTAGGATTATATTCTGCCAAAGGCCTTATTTAACAGTGCACATCTGACAATGCAAATAGGCAGTCAAGCAGAAGATTAATTAATAACCAGGACAATATATTTCCATGGATAAGTGCATAGCTATACCAGGTTTACTCTGCAGTGTTGCTTAATATAAAATAATACAGTATATACTGTATATTGTAACCTAGCCACCCAATAGAAGAAATTGTGTGGAGGGGTTGTCTTTCATGTTTATGCAAATAGTAAGTGCCCATCCATTTTTAAAGAAATTATTTTTAAATGTAATTATAAACTGATTAACTTTTTTGTGTCATATTGTTGTGTAATTCTTCCAGGCTACTATTTTACTGGGGATGGAGCCCACAGGACAAATGAAGGGTATTATCAGATAACAGGGCGAATGGATGATGTCATAAATATCAGTGGTCATCGGTTGGGCACAGCAGAAATTGAGGACGCACTGGTAAATATGAAAAGAAATCTTTTTTACCACTTCCCACCCGGCCAATGCATATATACGGCCGGGTGGGAGCCGTCTACTCCTGATAGGACGTTCAGGAACGTCATTCAGGAGTAGCGGGATCGCGCGCAGCGGCGCGATCCCGATGTGCTCGTGTCACCCGGACACGGCACATCTCAGATCGGCAGGAGGGCTCTGTGATTGGCCCTCCTGATCACATGACGGCTGTGTCCAATCACGGCCGTCATGTGATGTAAACAAACAGCCGGTTGCTAGGCAATCGGCTCTCCTCTCCTCACACGGAAGTCACCGCTGAGGAGAGGAGAGCAGAACGCTGCAGCCGGCTGATGATCAGTGAGTATGGGCTGCTTTTTACAGCTTTTTACTCACTGATCATCAGTGTAGTGTAAACACACAACACACCACACAGTACAAACACAGTCCCCACATATGTCCCCAAAACACACATGTCCCCAAAACATACATGTCCCCAAATAATAAAAACACATGTCCCTAATAATAAAAACATGTCCCCCACATATGTCCCACTAAAATCACATGTCCCAATGATTATCTGCACACATATGTACGTGATCACCTGCACACATATGTACATGATCATTTGCGTACATATGTCCGTGATCACACAAACCAATTATTATACACTTAACGCAATTTTTTTTACCAAAAACATGTAGCAGAATACATTTTGGCTTAAATTTATGACAAAATTTGATTTTATTGGATTTCTTTTCAAATAGAAAAAAGAAAATATTGTTTTTTTTCCAAATTTCCGCTATTTTTGCGCTTATATCGCAAATAAAAAAAAAAAACGGAGTCGTGAATAAATAACACCAAAATAAAGCTCTATTTGTGCGAACAAAATGATAACAATTTAATTTGGGTGCAGTGTAGCATGACCGCGCAATTGTCACTGAAAGCGCTAGAGCGCTGAAAGCTGAAAATTGGGCTGGGAAGGAAGGGGGTGAAAGTGCCCTGTATTGTAGTGGTTAACAAAGTTTCTTAAATATGTTAATTTCGTGCAAAAAAATTGTTTGTCTGCCAATGTCTCTCAAAACACACTTCATGATTATAATGCGCAGCTGTAAAATGCTTCAAAATCTCACTGCACTTAAAAAGGTGGTGCGTGTGTCAACAACTGGACTTTGCCTAGGTAGAGTTATCTGGCAAGTTTTTATAACCATACAGATAGATTCGCTTATGGATTCTGTTTCCTTCATCCCCAAAGCATTGTGGTGTGCCTTCCTGTGTGTGTATGACCAAACAATGAAGTTACCCAACTCCCAATAAACCCTTCATCTCTACTGGAGAATCCAGCAGGAGGGGCACAGAAGACACCACTGCTGGTCATAAAAAAGGAAGCAAGGGAAAAGGGTGGGGTTGCCTTTAAAGTGAACCTGCAGCTTTGACTTGATTTAAAGTGTTACTAAACTCAGGACCCTGTATTCACTATATCTGGTCTCCCACAATACACAGATCACGAAAATGCAAACATTTTAGTAAATATAAACTGCTAAATACCCTTTTTATCAGCAATTATAGCAGTCTTCTGACTGATATCAGTGTCTGGTTAAAGCTTGTAGGAGGAGTTTTCATTCTGCTCTGACTGTCCTGTAAGGCTGCAGGACCCCTGACCCTCTGTCTTGACAGTGCTGATTGGCCCTGTGCTGATCACATGCACTCTCACAAGAAAAAAAAACTCTCTAGCAATACAGTATGTGCAGAGTGCCCCCAAGGCTCTGTGTTATCAGCAGATGTATTTGGAACTGTGGAAGGAGGTGAGGAACAGAGAATACAGGACCAAACAGCCTTTTTACACAATCCAGAGGATTAACCCCTTATATTCCACAGTGAGTATAACAAGCATGCTTTATTGCCTATACAAACAGATTTTTCTGTTTTGGGTTTCGTAACACTTTAAGTTTTATTTGCAAAGAACAAGTTACAGGGTGATATTCAAAAAAAGAGTTAATTCAATACAGGGGCCAAATACAGTGCATATCTTAAAACAAATAGGAGAAGGGCAATGTTGTCAAGTCTTTACAGCGGGGGTCAGCAACCTGTAGATCGTGATCTACCAGTAGATTGCGGACAGCTGACTGGTAGATCTCGGTCTGGGTTTGCTGACCTGATATTCCATAGCATCGAACAGAGTACAATGCCGAGGAACTACTTTTAAAGCTAGAGGTGTTGTAGGGAGCAAGAGTCACATAAGTCAATGTCTCCTCTGTAGTGCTGGCTCCTGTCCTATGCGGAGTGATACCAACTGCACTCCAACTCTTATCCTGGCTAGCCATCTGCAGAGTGGTACCAGCAGCAGGAAAGAAGAGATCTTCAGGTCAGTGTGAAGCAATACACTGGGCACATTAGTTTAGGGATGCGTTCACACTGAAGTGCTGTGGTTTACCCACACCGTGGGTGCAGAGCAGTGTACCTGAAGCTTTCCTGTGGGCTTGTTGCATTTATCCATATACTTCTATTATATCCTGCTCTTTTACCACTCCTAACTTTATGTGTGAATGAGCCCTAAACACAAAACGCTGTGTTTGATTGGACTTCAGCCAAAATAATTGCCTGAAATCAGCTGCCAAACACTTGCTGTGTCCAATCACAGCACGAGGCAGCAGGGTTTAGCATAAGTACAGGTATTTGATTGTGCCTGCACCTGCCGCTCACTTGCATTGTATTTAATGGGGATGGAGCCCACAAGACAAATGAAGGGTATTATCACATAACAGGGGAAATGGATGATGTCATAAATATCAGTGGCCATCGGTTGGGCACAGCAGAAATTGAGGACACACTGGTAAATATGAAAATAAATAATTTTAACAAAGTTTCTTAAATATGTTAATTTCGTGCAAAAAAACTGTTTTCGTAAATTTTACTGAACAGCAGATCGCCAGCTGTAAAAAATGATATCAAGTTAATGGCTGCAGCTATGCACTTTTTATAACCACTTGTTTCCAGGATGCTTTTCTGCATTTAGTAGACAGCAAGTGGTTAATCATGGTCACCCTGTGCAAATAGCTTATATGTGACAAATCCCATATGGATGCAAGGTGATTAGGATGTAAAACTTATTTTGTTTATATGTTCAATGTTATATTTTCCTATGAGAGACCTCAGCTGTAATCGGAGACAAATACTTCCGATGTTGGTTTTTCAAACAAATTAACTTTCATATTTAATCTTTCAAGCCCAAGGCCACCAGACGCTTATATAATTAAAGTTTAGATATATGTTGTGTCCAGAGAACCTACCCACAGCATAGTCATGTTTTCCAAAGCAATACTTGGGAACATAACATCTGCTTTATTGCTGATATTTAAACGCACATAACAGAATACTAAAAAACATAAGACAATACTAAAAATGATAAGGAGCAAATAAGCAAAAGACAGTTCCCAAAAGACATTGAGGCTTCCATCGCACATAAATCCCTTCAGATGTAGAAGGCAGGATAGATGTGACACATCCAAAAATATACAGTTGTGCTCAAAAGTTTGCGTACCCTTGCAGAAATTGTGAAATTTTGGCATTAATATTGAAAATATGACTGATCATGCCAAAAAACGGTCTTTTATTTAACCACTTTCAGACCGGACCATTTTGCTGGTAAATGACCAGAGGTCTTTTTACACTTTGGCACTGCGCTGCTTTAACTGGTAATTGCGCGGTCATGCAATGTTGTACCCAAACAAAATTTGCGTCCTTTTCTTCCCACAAATAGAGCTTTCTTTTGATGGTATTTGATTGCCTCTGCGATTTTTATTTTTTGCGATATAAACGTAAAAAGACCGCAAATTTTGAAAAAAAATGATATTTTCTACTTTTTGTTATTAGAAAAATCCAATAAACTCAATTTTAGTCATACATTTAGGCCAAAATGTATTCAGCCACATGTCTTTGGTAAAAAAAAAGTCAATAATTGTATATTTATTGGTTTGCGCAAAAGTTGTCACATCTACAAACTAAGGTACGTTTTCTGGAATTTACGCAGCTTTTAGTTTACGACTGCCTATCTCATTTCTTGAGGTGCTAAAATGGCAGGGCAGTACAAAACCCCCCCAAATGACCCCATTTTGGAAAGTAGACCCCCTAAGGAAATTGATAAGAGGCATGTTGAGCCCATTGAATATTTTATTTTTTTGCCTCAAGCGATTGAATAATGACAAAAAAAAAAATTTTTTTTTTTTTTTACACAAAGTTGTCACTAAATGATATATTGCTCACACATGCTATGGGCGTATGTGAAATGACACCCCAAAATAAATTCTGCTGCTTCTCCTGAGTATGGGGATACCACATATGTGGGACTTTTTGGGAGCCTAGCCGCGTACGGGGCCCCGAAAACCAAGCACCGCCTTCAGGCTTTCTAAGGGCGTAAATTTTTGAGTTCACTTCTCACTACCTATTACAGTTTTGAAGGCCATAAAATGCCAAGATGGCACAAAACCCCCACAAATGACCCCATTTTAGAAAGTAGACACCCCAAGCTATTTGCTGAGAGGCATGTTGAGTTCATGGAATATTTTATATTTTGCCACAAGTTGCGGGAAAATTACAAACTTTTTTTTTTTTTTTTTTTTTTTAACAAAGTTGTCACTAAATGATATATTGCTCATGCATGCCATGGGCATATGTGAAATGACACCCCAAAATAAATTCTGCTGCTTCTCCTGAGTACGGGGATACCACATATGTGGGACTTTTTGGGAGCCTAGCCGCGTACGGGGCCCCGAAAACCAAGCACCGCCTTCAGGCTTTCTAAGGGCGTAATTTTTTGATTTCACTCCTCACTACCTATTACAGTTTTGAAGGCCATAAAATGCCAAGATGGCACAAAACCCCCACAAATGACCCCATTTTAGAAAGTAGACACCCCAAGCTATTTGCTGAGAGGCATGTTGAGTCCATGGAATATTTTATATTTTGCCACAAGTTGCGGGAAAATTACAAACTTTTTTTTTTTTTTTTTTTTTTTCACAAAGTTGTCACTAAATGATATATTGCTCACGCATGCCATGGGCATATGTGAAATGACACCCCAAAATAAATTCTGCTGCTTCTCCTGAGTATGGGGATACCACATATGTGGGACTTTTTGGGAGCCTAGCCGCGTACGGGGCCCCGAAAACCAAGCACCGCCTTCAGGCTTTCTAAGGGCGTTACAGTTTTGAAGGCCATAAAATGCCAAGATGGCACAAACCCCCCCCAAATGACCCCATTTTGGAAAGTAGACACCCCTAAATTTAGGGGTACACTAGTGAGACTAGGTAATAAATGGCGGGTGCCCTGAAACTATAAAAAAATAACTAACCAACCAGCGTCACCTGTAACAGTTATATGGTGATCACTGGTGAAAGGGTTAACTAGGGGGCAATCAGGGGGCTTTATGCGGTAGTATATGGGGGTCCCTGGCGCTATAAAAAGCTGCAGCGAACCTAAATACCTACCTGCCTAACTAGCGTCACCTGTGACACTAATACAGCGATCAGAAAAACGATCGCTTATTAGGCTGGGTTCACACTGGAGCGATGCGGGAACGCCACGAATGCGCGGCGGGTTCCCGCATCGCATGCCTCCCGGCGGCAGTTCACACTGCCCTATGCGAACTGCTGGGAGTGTCAGTGAAATGTTACTGACACCCCCAGATCAGTTCGCATATCGCAGTGCGATCTGCAAACTCGGATCGCATGGTGTGAACACCCATGCGATCCGATTCTGCTGCGGGCCAAAAAAAGGGTCCCGTGCGAATTTGCGGCGGGTGCGGCGGGTGTGGCGGGTGCGGCGAATGGCTGAACTCGAATCGCACAGAGATCGGATGTGATTTGCACTGCAGTGCGGTGCGAATCACATTCGTTCTCATAAACCGCTGCAATGTGAACCCAGCCTTAGTGACACTGGCGACGGGGGGTGATCACGGGGTTAAACCTTTATTGGGGGGGTTAGGGGGGTACATTAGAACTAAAGGGGGCTAACTCTAACTGCCCTAACAGTTATTACAGTCACAAATGACACCAATGCAAAAAAAAAAATAAAAAAAATAAAAAATGACATTGGTGTCACTGTGACTGGGGGGCAGGGGTAATTGGGGGGGTGATCGGGGGGTAAAGGGGGGGTGTGAGTGTGCCTGGCATGTTCTACTGTGTGTGTGAGTGTTGGTGCAACTTACTGATCCGTTCTCCTCCGTGTCGGAACGAAAAATACCGACACGGAGGAGAGAATACATCACTTCCTCTCCTGTGTTTACATTACAGGAGAGGAAGTGATGTCACCGGGGATTTCTATTCGTCGGGAGCGATCGCGAGGGGGTGGCCATGAATGAATGGCCGTCCCCTCGTCCGGGATCGCTCCCGTACGAATTCCGACCGCCGCAGGCACCGGGCGGGGGCCCGATCGGGCCCCCGACCCGCGGGAGGCAAGGGACGTACATGTATGTCCTTATGCCTGCCCGTGCCATTGTACCGACGTACATCGGCGTGCGGCGGTCGGCAACTGGTTAAGGATAGCAATCACACAAAGCCATTTATTATCACATCGTTTTTTGGATCCTCTTAAAATCATAATGATAACAGAAATCACCCAAATGGCCCTGATAAAAAGTTTACATACCCTGGAATGTTTGGCCTTGGTACAGGCACAGAAGGTGGCACACACAGGTTAAAATGGCAATTAAAGTTTCATTTTCCCACATTTGTGTCTGTGTATAAATAGTCAATGAGTTTGTTAGCTCTCATATGGATGCACTAAGCAGGCTAGACACTGAGCCATGAGGAGGTAGAAAATAACAGTCAAAAGGTCTGCATAACAAGGTAATGAAACTTTACAAAGATGGAAAAGGATATAAAAAGATATCCAAAGCCTTGAATATGCCAGTCAGTACTGTTCAATCACTTATTAAAAAGTGGAACAGTGGAACATTCTGGGCTGTTTTGATACCAAGCCAGGGTCAGAAATATTCCACAACTGGCGGAAGAATTGCTCAGGATACAAAGAAAAACCCACAGGTAACCGCAGGAGAAATAAAGGCTGCTCTCCAAAAAGACAGCATGGTTGTTTGTAAGGAGAACAATTCAACAATACTTAAAGAAAAAAGAGCTGCATGGTTGAGCTGCCAGAAGGAAGCCTTTACTGCGCCAATGCCACAAAAAAGCCAATGAGGCATGTCAAGCTGTTGTTAGGCATATTGCAACCAGGCTTTTTTGTGGAACTCGTACAGTAAAGGCTTCTTTCTGGCAACTTGCAAGTATCATCGTATTGTGCTCCTTTTTCTGCCAGGGTATGCAAACTTTTGAGCACAACTGTAGCTGTTTTCCATTGCGCAAGGGCAAGCAGCTAACTTATATTTCTATTTCTGATGTCTATTAAGTTAGTTACTTGCGTTTCCACTGTACACTTTGAAAGGGTTCCACAGTAGTATGAACAGGCACCAATTAGGTCTGAAGATTGTTCTGCATGATCATAAAAGGGCTGATCCAAAAGTAAAGTGAGAACAGTAGTATCATATCTACAAGTTGCTTAGTATCATGTTTAAGATTTCATTCAACACCAAAAAAATATTTAAAGGTATATGTAAAATATTCATTCAAATATTCTAGGAATTAGAAACTAGAAGCAGAAGGTCTAAGCAATATGCCCCTGTATGCAAGCTAATAAAACATTTAGCTACATATGTTACCGTATATACTCGAGTATAAGCCGAGATTTTCAGCCTCTTTTTTGAGGCTGAAAGTGCCCCCCTCGGCTTATACTCGAGTCATCGCTGTCTGCCCGCTCGATCAGCGTGTCGAGCAGACAGACAGCGGCCATTCTATTCAAAAGCCGCGCCTCCGGCTCCGCCTTCGCCTGTGATAGGCGGAACACTGAATTTCCCAGCAGCCTGTGTTCCGCCTATCACGGACGTCGTATCATCCTCGTACTACGGACGAGGATGATACGACGTCTGTGATAGGCGGAACACAGGCTGCTGGGAAATTCAGTGTTCCGCCTATCACAGGCGAAGGCGGCGGCGCAGCTTTTGAACTTTACAATGGCCGCCGACGAAGAGGGCACGGGACGGCACGGGACGGGACGGGACGGGGGCAAGGCAAGGCAAGGCACGACACGGGACGGATGCAAGGAGGCAAGGCAAGGCACGGCACGGGACGGAGGCAAGGAGGCAAGGCACGGGACGGAGGCTCGGGACAAAGGTAGGCTGGACACACACACACACACACACACACACACACACACACACACACACACACACACACACACACACACACACACATGGATGGAGACACACACAGGGATGGATGGATGGATGGATGGAGACACACACACACAGGGATGGATGGATGGATGGATGGATGGAGACACACACACACAGGGATGGATGGATGGATGGATGGAGACACACACACACAGGGATGGATGGATGGATGGACACACACACACACAGGGATGGATGGACGGACACACAGGGATGGACGGACACACAGGGATGGACGGACACACAGGGATGGACGGACACACAGGGATGGACGGACACACACACAGGGATGGACAGGCATGTCTCACCCTCGGCTTATACACGAGTCAATAAGTTTGCCAGTTTTTTTGGGGGTAAATTGGGGGCCTCGGCTTATATTCGGGTCGGCCTATACTCGAGTATATACGGTACATGCATTAGGCTCAATTCAAAATTTTTAACACAAGGATCTTATTGGACAAAAAAAAGTTTCCGCATTTTTATAGTATAATAGAGTTAAAAAAAAGTGCAGAAACTTTTTGAAGAACCCTCGTAACTCATTTTTGGAAAATAAACAGCCTTATCTGGGTGTGTTAACTTCGAGAATTGAGCCTATTACTTGATATCCCATTTATAATATTTAATATAATTACTTTTCAGGATGAGCATCCTAATGTTCCAGAAACTGCTGTTATTGGTTTTCCGCATGACATCAAGGGAGAAGGTAAGATTTCTTAAGCTTTCGCTGGTTTAATAAATCAGATTGATTTACCTTTCACAGACAGCCGCTTTCAGATTTTCTAAATTGGCTTGTGTATATATAAGACATTGCCATTATTCACTTCTATGGTACAATGAAGTTATTAGTGGTGAGGAGATGGAAGTCTTTGACTAGTGAGTAGATTTTACTGATCTATTATTTTATATTACATTATGTTTATTAACAAAGTGTACACTACCATCATCCGTGTCATTAGTTGTGTGTTCAGTTCTGAAACCAAGGCATCATATAACCTGACATTTACTAAATAAATTCCGTTCCAATAAATCAGTAACTCTGTAGTAGAAGTGTATTAGAATATATTTGTTTTCCTTGGCTGGGTAATTGAATTTAGTAGAATGCTTTTTATTTCTTCTGAGGAGTTCTATACTCAGTAATCATAGTACAATTGTTTCTTTAATGTCTAACTGGAATAACAGAGTAGGGTGGTGGGTCTCAAGAAAACCACCTCCCATACATTATGTTATATGCAGCTGAATCAACATTTTCAATTCAGAAGTATACATATAAAATTTATAGTGACAGTAAACTATAGCCTTACTCTCCAAAAATAATCCATACACATCCACTATTTATTGGTCCTGTAATGCACGTTCATGAAATTTCTTCTGTTTGTGTGGAAATTGCAGTGCATGTTAGTTGTGGTCATGTGCATTACTCTATGTATGGGTGTAATCGCATAATCTCTAGACCATCTCGGGAGCAAGCAAAAGAGGGTGGCTATTTTCCTACATACCGTGGGATCATGGAGAACAAACATAGCCACCCTCTTCTAACAGGTCACAGCAGCAAAAAAATAAAATAAAAATAAAAGTGGAGATTTGGAGGAGGCTGAGAGCAATAGAAGGTACTCTTCTGAGTTAAGAATACATACTTGAAGGTTTTTATTTTTTTTCCCTAAACCTGAGTGTAGTATCAGTTTAAGCAGATCAATGCTGGGACAGATTGTAATAGTTTGGTCATAAACCAATCTGTGCAAAACAAAAAAGCATTGGCGCTTGAGTTCTACTTTATGGGCTGGTGTACATAAGTGTCAGACTAATACACACGTACACACGATCAGACATTCCGACAACAAAATCCTGGATTTATTTCCAACAGATGTTGGCTCAAACTTGTCTTGCATACACATTGGTCACACAAATGTTGTTGGAAATTCCGAACCTCCAGAATGCGGTGACGTACAACACGTAAAACAAGCCAAGAAAAATTAAAGCGGGAGTCCGCCGTTTTTTTTTTTTAAAAGCCAGCAGCTACAAATACTGCAGCTGCTGACTTTTAAAATAGTGACACTTACCCGCACAGCGCGCCCGCGATGTCGGCACCCGAAGCCGATCTCTCGATCGTCTCTCAGGTGCTGCCGCCGCCATCTTGGGTATGGGAATCAGGAAGTGGAGCCTTTCGGCTTCATTTCCCGGTTCCCTACTGCGCATGCTCGAGTTGCACTGCGCAATAAGGATGGTCCCCGCTGTCTCTGGGATCTGTGTGTTTCCCAGCAGGCAGCGGGGGACTTTCGGAAAGGGGCGTAGATTCTGTGGAAAGGGGCGTACCTTCTGCAGAATCTACGCCAAAAGTGGGTGCATATTCCATTGAGCGGAAGGTCCACTTTAGGGTGGACCTCCGCTTTAAGTTCAATAGCCAGTGCGGCTCTTCTGCTTGATTTTGAGCATGCGTGGAATTTTGTGCGTCAGAATTGTCTACACACGATCGAAATTTCCAACAATGGATTTTGTTGTCGGAAATTCCGATTGTTTGTACACGACATAAGAAGCAGGTCAAGTATGCATACTTTCAGGCACTTTTTGAAAAGGAAATTGGCTTGCATTTGAGATCAGTTTGAGTTGCTTCTGACTTGCATTTGTATGTATTCACATTTAATAGTGGATGGGGGGAAAAAGGAACCCAGATGCAGCAGAATGGACATGTTGAGTTTACCCAAGCAAATAAAGAAACACAGTCAAAAATGAACATTGTCCCATAAAAAAATCGAGTCAAAATTTACATTGCATTCTAAATCCTTCCAAATTGCTTTAAAAATGCAGATCAAAAGCAAAAACAAAGAACTGTGTACTCAAGTCCTCAAGGAGGTTCCCACTTTATCCACAAAATGGAACACCTCCAGATTTGACTGCTGGTGCTGACAAGTGGGCTTCTTTCCGGTCTGAAATTCCACCACCAGCTGTTTCCAGTCCAGAGAAAGCATTGTGGCTGCTGGAATATTTGGCGCTTCAATTCTGTTCAGTGTATGTTTGTTACACATATTAGTCCAATTGTTTTCTTTCAAAATGTTGTTAAATTCAAATATTGGTTCCGATTACTACTTTGATCACTTTTAATCAATTTGACAACATCAAATCCCTAATGGACACAATCAGGTTTGATAATTTGGAAAGTTTTTAACCACTTCCATACCAGGCCTATTTTGGCACTCCTCTCCTACATGTAAAAATTGTTTTGCTAGGAAATTCTCAGAACCTCCAAACATTATATATGTTTTTTTTAGCGGTCACCCTAGGGAATAAAATGGCAGTCGTTGCAACTTTTTATGTCACACGGTATTTTCACAACAATTTTTCAAACGCGTGAATTTATGAATTAAAAAATAACAGAACAGTAAAGTTAGCCCACTTTTTTGTATAATGTGAAAGATGATGTTATGCTGAGTAAATAGATACCTAACATTTAAAATTGCGCACACTTGTGGAATGGCGCCAAACTTTGGTACTTAAAAATCTCCATAGGTGACGCTTTAAATTTTTTTACAGATTACCAGTTTAGAATTACAGAGGAGGTCTAGAGCTAGAATTGTTGCTCTCGCAGGCTTTCAAATCACACATGTGCGGTATCGCCATGTGCGTTACAGCGAGAGCATCCATTCTAGCTCTAAACCTCCTGTGTAACTCTAAACTGTTAACCTGTAAAAAAAATTGAAAGCGTCGCCTATGGATATTTTTAAGTACAGACGCAACTTAGTTGTGCGTTTTCTTCTGTGCGCAAGCACGCGGGGATGGGGGCGAGTTAAATTTTTATTTTTTTATTGTTTATTTTACTTAAATTTTTTAATTTAGACACTTTCTCTTTAAAAAAAAAAAATTTGATCACTTTTATTCCTAATACAAAGAATGTAAACATCCATTGTAATAGGAATGGTGTGTGACAGGTCCTCTTTATGGAGAGATGTGGGGTCTATAAGACTCCACATCTCTCCTCGAGGCTGGAAAGATTGAGATTTAAAAAGAAATGACAGATCTCTTTCTTTCCAGCCAAGATCTGGGCTTTCTTTACTTCCTCGGCCGTGAAGTCATAACGTTGTGCCTGGGCCTCCGACGGTCATAAGTCCCGTACACACGAGAGGACTTATGTCCGACAGACTTCCGAAGGAGTCCTGCCGGAGTTCTGCCGGAGTTCCGACAGAGTTATGACGGACTTTTCGACTGAGCGGACTTGGCCACACACAATCACACCAAACTCCGATGGATTCGAACGTGATGACGTACGACTGGACTCGAATAAGGAAGTTCATAGCCAGTAGCCAATAGCTGCCCTAGCGTCGGTTTTAGTCTGTCGGAATAGCATACACACGAGCGAATTTTTCGAAGGGACCAGGTCCGGCGGAGTTCCGTCGGAAAAATTTGAAGCATGTTCCATTTCTAAAGTCCGTCAGACTTTTGCGAATCAAAAGTCCGTTGCAGCCCACACACGATCGAATAGTCTGACGGAATCAGTCCGTCGGACTTTGGATGTTGAAAAGTCCGCTCGTGTGTACGCGGCAATAGAGATGACTGGGGACCATCTGGTCACTGGAAATCTTTATGATCATCGTCAAACGGCGGTGGCGGATTCTTTCTCTGGGTCGCTGATGGCACAGGCGAGCCCAGAGAAGCACCAGAGGGCAGCAGGAGGAGGGGGGGTGTCCTCTCCCGCTGCCTGTAAGAATGATCAAGCTGCTGAACTGCTGCTATGATTGTTCTTACAGTGCACAGAATCGCCAGCTGAAAAAAGATGATATCTGAATGATGCCTGTAGCTGCAGGCATCATTCAGATATCCCCACTCAAAGTCAATGATGTGATTGGGCTGGAAGTGGTTAAAGCAGTGGTGTGTGGAGTAATTGAAGAATAATTGCTGCCCTCAGATCAACTGAAACAATCATTTCTATGGATTGATGCAAACCAATGCATGTATGGCCATTATAAGACTCCTAATGATCAGCACTGGCAACTGTTTTGGTTTTTTCCAATTACATGTTAAAAATTAAAATCCCCTTTATTAAAATGCATGAATCCCTGTTACTTGAACTCTTTGATACTTGGCTGAAAGGATGAGGCCTCATGAAAAGCATTTTTTTAAATTAACATTTTCCATTATTTATCTCCTGGTGAGGGAAAGTCTCTCCAATAAAGATATGGGCAGCAGTAAACAACATCCAACAGATGGTCCACCTTACCCCACTCTGTCCAAAACCAGATAGATACTCTTTAAGCCAAGGTACTGTATAGTCAGGTCCTCATGCAAAGAAAAAGTTTATCATAAACTTGACTGCACATTATTGTTCATATTTTATGACTTTCTTCAGTAAATATTTCCTAGTTGATGCCACTTGCCATTACTGTTTCTAATGGTTGTAAATTGGGCCCTCTAATTGATTTGTAAACAATCCACAAGTGGTTGATGAGAGAGATGGCTTTCAAGCACTTAAGTTTTGTCAAGCATTCTGATTCTTAATAGATAATAAAACACTAGGGACTGCAATAAAGGATGTCCACTGATCCTCACATAATGCTGCATGGCTATATTCTACCTATTGCCACCATACTTTCTGATTAGAATAATCACTGCTTCTGGGTATTTAGATTAACTTTGTGTTTTTCTGTTAGGTTAGCGCAGTATTTTTCCCTTCTTTCCATTTCTGATTAGTGTATTTGTTCCTGTTGATGTATGCGGACATAAAATAGATAGAATATCAACCGTTAATGTTTACAGTGTTAAACTTTCAATCTATAATTGTCCATTTGGCTGTTATTTCTCTGGTGGTACGTCTGTACAGTAGCCGTCTCAGTTATGTCCATGGTACATAATACAAAAACCAGTTATACAAATAACATACAAAAAATTCTTATTCTTCAATAGAAATGCCAATATCATCAATAATTTACAAAACAAAAAAGCTACAGCATTCAATTGCAAAGGTAGATATACAATACAAACCTCATTACAATTGTGAACAATGAATGTCTGCATTGTCTGGAGCTAATAAAGTATAGTTATGGTGATAAATGACAACAGATGTGTGTCTAGTGCAGGGTTTTTCATTCAGGGTGCCATTCTCCTCCTGAGAAACCACTGCTTTGTCCCTGAGAGTCTCTGCACTGCCGTGCTCCAGACATACCATTCTCCCAAGGCTGCTGGCCACCCAGGGAAGAATCAACTCTTTTGGATCATTTTACAACAATTCTGGTGGCCTAGTCTACGTCCTGATGTAGCCGCATTTGTAGCTGCTTGTTCTGTGTGTGCTAAGAGTAAGACACCATGAGACTTTCCAGTGGGCCTCCTACAACCCATACCCAATGGAGAGAGGCCTTGGGCCCACCTGTCAATGGATTTCAATGTTGAGTTACCTAATTCACAGTTATCCTTATGGTGGTTGATCGCTTCTCGAAAATGTCTCATTGTATTCCACTTAAGAAGTTCCCCGCAGCTAAAGAACTAGCTTAAATTTTTGCTTGGGAGATCTTTCGCTTACATGGGCTACCCAAGGTGATTGTCTCGGACAGGGGTAGCTAGTTTGTGTGCAGGTTCTGGTGAGTCTTTTGTGCACAGTTGGGAATTCAGCTTTCTGAATTTCTCCTCTGCGTATCACTCGCAGTCCAATGGGGTCGCAGAACGAGCCAACCAGTCCTTGGAACAGTTTTTACGTTCCTACATTTATGGCCTACAAAACAGCTGGTCAGACCTCTTACCCTGGGTGGAGTTTGCTCACAATAGTGCCATCAATACCGCTTCCCAATTGTTTCCATTCATGGCGAATTATGTTTTCCAACAATCCTTGTTGCCTGACTCATTTATTCCACAGAGCATTCCTGCATTGGAGGAACATATCCGTGGTCTTCGTTCCACTTGGGTACAAGTCCAAGAGTCCTTGCAATGTGCCAATGATAGGTACAGACTCCATTCTGACTGCAGACGCTTACCTGCGCCTTCCTACCAAGTTGGGGACAGGGTCTGTCTGTCATCCCACAACCTCCAACTCCATGTTCCCTCATTAAAACTGGCACTACGGTTTATTGGGCCTTTCCGTATTCTCTGTAGGATCAACCCAGTGGCTTACACATTAGACCTTCCTTCTAATATGCGTATTTCAAATGTATATTCCTTATTAAAACCTTTGGTATGCAACTGTTTCACCACTTCGGTACCACATCCTCAACCAGTTCAGGTTGAGAAGCATGAGGACAATTAGATACAATCTATCATTGATGCCCATAGTTTCTGTGGGCGCATACAGTACCTGGTTCATTGAAAGGGGTACGGTCTGGAGGAACACTCTTCGGTCTCGTTCTCGGATGTACATGCTCCTCCTCCATGTCTTCCATAGATGTTTCCCCTCAAACCTGGTGGTCCTCCGAGGGGGAGGGGTCGTTGAGGAGGGGGTACTGTGACGGCTTGGCTCAGCCCTTCCTTCTCAGAGCTCTGCGCTCAGCTGTCGGTTAATTTCCAAAGACACTTCCTTCCACAGTGACTCATCTGGTCTTCATTTCCTGCTCGTCAGCTGGAGATGCTGGTTATATAAACATATGTTATGTAAACAAGGCAGATCCCCGTTCTGACAGGGGACATGTCTTCTGTTCCCAGTGATTGGGAACAGCGATCTCTGTCATGTCCCAGTAAGCCCATCCCCCTTACAGTTAGAACACACCAATTAACCCTTTGATTGCTCCATGTGTTAACCTATTAACCCCTTTCCTGCCGGTGTCATTTATACATTTATTAGTGCATATTTATAGCACTGATCAATGTAGTAATATCACTGGTCCCCAAAAAGGGTCGCAGATTGCCGCCATTCCAGTAAAAAATATAAAAAAATAAATAAAAGTCCATAAATCTATCCCGTAGTAACTTTTGCGTAAACCAATCAATATATGCTTATTGCGATTTTGTTTTACCAAAAATATGTAGAAGATTAAAAATTGGCCTAAATTTATAAAGAAATTTTTTTTTTTTATGTTTTGTTGGATATCTATTATACATTATTTGTGAGGAAAAAAGGACATAAATTTTGTTTGGGTACAACGTTGCACGACCGATTGATGATTAGTTAACACTACGCAGTGCCGTATCAGAAAAAAATGGCCTGGTCATTAAGGGGGCAAATCCTTCTGGTCCTTAAATGGTTAACAACGTCTTTCTTCTTGCCACTCTTCCATAAAGGCCAGATTTGTGGAGTGCACGACTAATGCCCCGTACACACGAGCGGAATTTCCATCGGAAAAATCTTGGATGGTTTTTCTGACGAATTCCGCTCAAGCTTGACTTGTATACACACAAAGTTCGCTGAACTTTCGACCGTCAAGAATGTGATGACATACAACACCATGATGAGCCAAGAAAATGAAGTTCAATGATTCTGAGCATGCGTCGAATTGTTTCTCCGCATGCCTAGGAATTTTTACACGTCGGAATTGGTACAGACGATCGGAATTTCTGATTGGAACTTTTTCCGACCAAAAAATTTAGAACATGCTCTCAATCTTTTGCTGGCAGGAATTCGGCCAGCAAAAGTCCGATGCAGCATACACATGATCGCATTTTCCAACCAAAAGCTCTCATTGGACTTTTGCTGGGTGATCGTGTGTACTGGACATAAATAGTTGTCCTGTGGACAGATTCTCCCATCTGAGCTGTAGATCTGAGCTGTGGATCTCTGCAGCTCCTCCAAAATTACCATGAGCCTCTTGGTTGCTTCTCTGCTTAATGCTCTCCATGCCTAGTCTGTCAGTTTAGGTGGACAGCCATGTTATGGTAGGTTTGCAGTTGTGCCATACATTTCCATTTTCAAATGATGGCTTGAACAGTGCTCTGTGAGATATTCAAAGCTTGGGATATTTTTTTTATAGATTAGATAAATAAAAATAAACATGGAATCGACTTTCCATAGGTTGCCGATGGCAGCGTATGTTACTCATCATTACTGATTCGTCGATTTGTCGGGATACCTCCAAAACTCAAACGAATCAATGTAAGAAAATTGATAGTGGTTGAACTAAGGGATGGCCCAAAGGAGTAAAAAGGAAGGAGCAACCACTGAATATCAAATTGAAAAATTGCTTTATTAAAGTTACAAGTGTAAAATAACTCCACTCAAAATGTCATATCAACATGATAGTGGAAAACATCCCCCCAGTACACCCTGCAATAAAAACACATACAGAAAAAAATGACAACGTTGTCACAATATGGTGCCAATCTCGGGGCTTCATACATACACACACATGCATGAACCAGCTAGGAAGAGAATGATGCTGCTATAAATAGTGCCAATGTAGATACCGAATCCCGTGTAATCAAAAATAGCAGATTAAGCAGACTATACATGCCGCATGTCCATGTAGCGGGCTTGTGCGATTATTGTATATAGGGCTGTAATGGGAGTCCATAGCCTATATTGCAGTATGGATCAGCCAGCTTATAGTGGTTTCAAAAGACTGCCGGTTTACCAGTGAGTATGTAGCATAAAGAGTGAGGTCAATGAATGGATAATGGATAGTTCAAGCCGGTCATATAGAGATTAGCTAGTTATAAGTGTAGCGCTACCCCCGAAGGAGCTGCTGGTTAGATTTGGGCTTACCGTTACCTTGTGTTCCACTCACTTCACGTCTAGGGGTGTCCCGTGGTAGATGGCCCAGTAACTTGAGAGACTGACAACAGATCCACTTGAATGGATTTTATTTGCAAAAAAGTAGACAATGAACAGTCTCTTAAATTGGGATCAGAGGGTTGGAAAGGAACTTCAGGTACTCTTGAAGAACTTGTTTACATTGACTGCATCCAGAGAATGGCCATTCGTAACTGGATGTTCACTCAAGTTGGACAGTCCCTCTCTCACAAGGCCTAGCAGCCAACAAGGTGCTTACTCAGGAACAAATCTCTGCCACAGACGTTGTTGTAGAACATACAAGATAATGTCTCTGCCACAGATGTTGTTGTAGAACACGTAGGGAAACTAAACTTGAAGAACACTCGTAGGATACCTGGATCTTTCAGCCAGCTAGGCAATATCCACGAGACCGGATTCTCTTGGGTTCTTCAGCCCTTCCAGGCTCTTACTAAGAAACCAACCCTTACATGGTCTTCTTCTGAAGAGTCCTCCCCTGGAATGCATGAAGTCACTGGGTTTCTCCCAAACCGGAGATGGCACCCAACCACCTCAGAATCCTCCTTTAGTTTCCTTGCCTCGGGCTAGCCAGCCCCGAGACATTAAGATCGGGTGGATCCGCACCCCAGGCCATAGCCTTCCTTGGGGCTAGTCAGGAGGACCAGGACCATGAAGTCAGTACATCATTCTGGAACGGAAACCCAAACTACGTGATGACCGCATCTTAAATACCCTCTCCCAGAAAGCACAGCAAGAGCGCCACTCCCACTGGGCGGGCTCCGAGAGAGTAACTTAAGCACCTAACCAGACCATAGTTCCATACCTGCCAGAAGAGACAGTGCCCCCTGTGGCAAGGCTGAACATCTCACAGTCCAGTCAGACTGATGCTGAAGTCCAAATTTAGACAATTGTACCCAAACCAAACTGCAGTTTAGGCATAACCTTAACTTTGAAAAACGCATAGCGCGTGCTCTTCAGGAGCGGCCGCTACATAAGGCATATTATATATGCATGCATAAACTTCACAGTCCCTTTGCCGAATATGGCATATCAAGCAGTGCTCAGTTTGGGGTTGAGTCCACTAAATATCAGCAGGAGGAAGAGGGGGGGAGATGTTATTTGCCCCAAGGCTCTCACCACTCTGAGATAACGGCTGCAGTGGTCATTGTACATGGAGCCCATTCCTCTCTAAAGTCAGCCTGTGGATAGATGCTGGATCAGCATGTGGGTAAACGCTGCTAAAGTCCATCAGCGTGTTACAGCGGCAGTCTTGTATAGAGCGTCAATGCTCTAAACATCAGGTAGTATTTCGGATATGCTGGCTACGGAAGCCCGTGAGTAGATGAGAAGCAGACTTGTCCAGTCCATCCAAACTTAAGTGGCGGTACAATGTTACCTCGCACACTTGCTGGAATGCATGGTGAAGTGGCGTGGCGCTGCCTACGTCAACGCGGTTCGCACACGTGAGTGTGCGCTTCATCCTGACAGATTTTTTTAGAACCTAACCCTGCTTTAAATTTCTCCACAACTTTATCCCTAACCTGTCTGGTGTGTTTCTTGGACTTCATGATGCTGATTGTTCACTATGGTTCTCTAATAAACCTCTGAGGGCTTCACAGAACAGCTGTATTTATACTGAGATTAAATTACACACTGGTGGACTTTTTTTACCAATTAGGTGACTTCTGAAGGCAATTGGTTCCCCTAGATTTTAGTTAGGGGTATCAGAGTAAGGGGGGCTGGATACAAATGCACGCCACACTTTTTACATATTTATTTGTAAAAAATTTGGAAAACCATTTATCATTTTCCTTCCGCTTCACAATTAAGTGCCACTTTGTGTTGGTCTATCACATAAAATCCCAATAAAATAGATATACGTTTTTGGCTGTAACATGACAAAATGTGGAAAAGTTCAAGGGGTGCGAATATTTTTTCAAGGCACTTTAAGGGTATGGGTGAGTAAACTTATCTGGATATGAGAGGAGTGTTTGTGGGACTGCCACTGTGCGCTTATTCAGTTTGCACGGTGCTGTGAATTCAGTTTGCACGGTGCTGTGAATTAGTATTCAACTGCAACTATTCTGTCACTCTAGAATTGCTAGATTATGTGTGAATCTGGGTGCGAGCTTCCCTGCTTAATTATTATTATTCAGAAGCAGTGCTAATTACTGAGACGATGTTGTGCCCAAAGCTGCAGAAGTGATCTCTGTCTTGAAACAAGGGGAATGGTTCTGGAAGTCAGACAAAAGCAGTCTTCAGCACTGGAAGAGAGGTTTGACTATTGTAGGTAATAGCGATTGTGGCAGGCTCTCTTTAACCAGTCATCTGTACCCTACTATCCATCGCATTCTTGGAAGACACCTCACCACCACCAGGTGACCCATCCGCCTGCCTGATCAGGACTGTTTATGTTATATGCCTGGTGATGCACTTTTGTACTTTTTTTTAATGTGGGTTTCATAGCCAGGGTGGCTTGCGATAGAGGACAGGGATGTGTAGGCAAGTAGCCTTCTGTATGCATACTGTAGTTAGTATCTGACTGCCACGGGGAAGGGGTTAATGTTTTTGCCACCTTTCGTGGTAAGTTGGTAGGCTTTTGCTGGAGTACAGCCTCCCTCCTGTGTTCCATATTAGGGAAGAAGTCTGCATCCCGGGGGTTCCTGGGGGGACTCTGAGGAACTCTTGGGGAACACATGGGAAATCTACAGGAAAGACTTGAGACCTATGGGCTGCCTGAAATGCTGAATTGACAGAAGAAACCGTGAACATGGACTGAACTTGGAGGAGCCACAGTTAAGTTCAGTTAGGAACGGAGGCATTACCCCACACAAGGGTTGGTGGTCTCATTCAATGTCTGGTGTAGTCCAAGAACCCACCGTGAAGAGAAACATGGAGGACGTAGCAGACCACCAGTCAACCGCCCCCTTACATACAGCTTGTCAATATTCATCTACAGACTGTCTACCTTTTGATTTTCCTTCTATTGAAATGAATGGAGCACGAAAAGCATTTTTTTCCTTTGATAAGATACATGAATTTTCCATAGGAGGGGTAAAAAAGTATGTTTGTGTGCGTGTTATTTTATACTCAAAAAGACTACACCGGTGCACAACTGAGCATCTCGCATTACATGGCTCACAACTCTTTGCAGTTAGCAGTGCATACAGGGCCACACTAGACTGTGCACTCTGCTTATTAAAAGCTTTGAACGCTATCAATAGGGAAAATTTTGTGAAAACTAGCCATGCATATAGCACTTTAGCTGTAAAAAGTAATTAAACTTCTGAAGGTGTCCATGTAGTTAAATTATATTGAAATGCAACTTTATTTGAATCCAAGCTATCCCTAATATTGCAGACAGGGCAGTATTTAGACATCATGCTGACCTGGCCACAACAGAATGATAATGGCTTTTTTTTTTTTACAAAATATACCCCTTGAGGGCATTTGAGACAGCTGTCAAATGCTTTATCTGAGGAACTACTTTTTAAAAGAGAATTATGGGCAGAGCTTTTTTGGCCCTATTTCTCATGTGGGACACAGGAGTGCACTTGTTTGAGCTCTTCTGTGACCCAGAATCATCCCACAGAGGCCTAAAGCTGTCGCTGTCAGTTGACATCACAGAGCCACTCCAGGCTCTGGAAGGATCCCGACATTAATTATTGGATCCACCCAGTTGCCTAATTGACAGTTGGCTCAGCCCCTCAGCATACTCCTCATGCCCCTCCACAACCCGGCTCTCCAGCAGAGCAGAGGTAGATCATTGACAGTCACCATGCTCTACAAAGAGCAGACCTGGAAGTGAGAGATCAGCAGTCATGTAGTTACTCAGTTCTCGGGCTTAGTAGGCGGGGAACAGCTGCAGCACCAGACCGATGAAAGGAAAATCGATGTCCTGTTTTCTAAACTATAAAGAGCCTTCTGACTTCTCTAAATGTTCCTTGCACTGGCCCTTCGAACACAGTTCCCTAGACCCTGATCCACAAGTGCCCTTATAGTTATATAGTCTAGGTGGTGAACATAAGAGACTTCCCACAGAATAGATAGGCAGTCTCCATTTCTTTGAATGTAGAAAAGGAGTTTGTGACATTTTAGTTATGCAACGGTTGACGTTCTGCAGCCTGCCTATTTCTCCCCTAGAGAGTATAATGTTACACTTATCAGCTACATAAAGCAACGTCAGTCTAAACAGGTTCATTGAGGTTATTCAGATTGCCAATGTGCGGAAACTCCTCATTATCATGAATATGAGCTTATAAATAACGCGTCATAAAATTTTATAATCCTGGTCTCTTCTACAGAACTGGACTCATAAATAATTATAACTAGCTCCTTCTATTGGTTCTACCTCCTATGTGTTTTGTTACTGAGTGGTGTGTGAAGAATTAATAGATTGGGTGTTGTGAACTAATAACACTTTCTGCTTTTCATAGTTTCTAGTAGTTTCGAAACTTCAAGCTCATGCGTTAGGATGCTTATAAGTTATTCAGCATTTTTTGTGTAATTTTTGAGTTGCGGTAATCTCTTATCATTTTTAAATTTGTGCTTTACGTGCTTGGTATAAAATGCTGGTGTGTTAATATTTTAATTTTAATATTTTAATAAACAAATCTTGACGTTTAATTAGCAGAGAACACTTAGATTCTGTTCCCACATATCCGCTTGGGCTGCATGATTTTACTGGAGTGCTGGTGATCCATCTTTATCTCTCCTGTGGATACAAGCGTGGTTGACCTCCTGGTTCACATCAGGGGTCCACTCGTTTTGGTAAGCAAGCAATTAAAGAGGCCCCAAGTAAACCCCAATGCAAACTAAAGCATAATGGGCTACTGTGCATCGCATAGTAGCCCATTATGTGTCACTTACCTGACACAGGAGCCAGAGATGTCACCGCTGTCCCCTGTAGTCCAGAGCGTCCATCTTCTTCCGGGTATCACTGCTCTGGCCACTCACAGTGCCGGAGCAGCGATGAGGTCACTCCCGTGCACGGGAGCCGACACTAATGGCATATCGCCGTTAGCAGCGGCATGCCGCTAACAGCGATAGTGCGCCGGCGCGCCGCTGTCTACCGAAGAAGATGGACGCTCTGGACTACAGGGGACAGCGGTGACATCTCTGGCTCCTGTGTCAGGTAAGTGACACATGATGACACGTAAGTGACTCGCTGTCTTTTAGTAAATATCTCCTAAACCGTGTAGGTCAAAGTGGTTTGTTAAGCCCCGTACACACGAGAGGACTTATGTCCGACAGACCTCCAAAGGAGTTCCGCCGGAGTTCCGACGGAGTTCTGGCGGAGTTCTGGCGGACTTTTCGACCGAACGGACTTGGACACACACCATCACACCAAACTCCGACGGAGTCGAACGTGATGACGTACGACTGGATTCGAATAAGGAAGTTCATAGCCAGTAGCCAATAGCTGCCCTAGTGTCGGTTTTAGTCCGTCGGAATAGCATACACACGAGCGGATTTTTCGAAGGGGACCGGGTCCGGCGGAGTTCCGTCGGGAAAATTTGAAGCATGCTTCATTTCTAAAGTCCGTCAGACTTTTGCGAAGCTAAAGTCCGTTGCAGCCCACACACGATCGGATAGTCTGACGGACTCGGTCTGACGGACTTTGGATGTTGAAAAGTCCGCTCGTGTGTACGGGGCTTTAGGGTTTACAACCACTTTAATATGCTGGTGGAGGAACTGTCACTCAGTGTTTTTGTGGATTGGATTCATCTTCTCACACGGCCCTCCTTTCTCTATTCTCTGGGATTTGTGGTTCCTCAGTGGACAGTTATTTGATTTTTATTCATTGGACATTTTATTGTGCTGCACTTTTTCTATTTATATTCAGCATTGACCTGACCTGTGATAGGACAGTTAATATTTTACTAAGTCATGCTAGGGCCTGATAACTGCTCTTTGTTATAGCTGTTAATTGTCAGATTCCTTACTTCACACACCTCCTGGAATTTTGTCATTATTTTGTCATTACCTCAATGAGATCTATTCACAAAAGGTTAAAAGGTAGCAATTTTTACATGTAAAATATCTATTTCACTAGTTATGCCTCTTTATTCATTTTTTTAGGGCAGCTCTTTGAAATCTTTCAATAGGAGTGAAAATAATTCAGTGAAGCCTATTTTATATATTTAGGTCTGGACATTGATTGGGCCATTCTAACACATGAATATGCTTTGATCTAAACCATTCTATTGTAGCTCTGGATGCGTGTTTAGGGTTGTTGTCCTGATGAAAGGTGAACCTCCACCCCAGTCACAAGTCTTTTGTACACTCTAACAGGTTTTCTTCTAAGATTGCCCTCTATTTGGGTCCATCCATCATCCCATCAGCTTCCCTGACCCTGCTGAAGAAAAGCATCCCCACAACACCATGCTGCCACCACCATGTTTCACAGTGGGGATGGTGTGTTCAGGGTGATGTGCAGTATTAGTTTTCTGCCACACATAGCCTTTTGCTTTTATGCCAGAAATTTAAATTTTGGTCTCATCTGACCAGAGCACCTTCTTCCACGTTTGCTGTGTACCCCACATGGCTTCTTGCAAACTGTAAACAGGACTTTTTATAGCTTTCTTTCAACAGTGGCTTTCTTGACACTCTTCCATAAAGGGCAGATTTGCGGAGTGCATGACTAATAGTTGTCCTGTGGACAGATTCTCCCATCTGAGCTGTGGATCTCTGTAGCTCCTCCAGAGTTAGCATGGGCTTTTTGGCTGCTTCTCTGATTAATGCTCTTCTTGCCCGGCCTGTCAGTTTAGGAGGACAGCCATATCTTGGTAGGTATTCAGTTGTGCCATGCTCTTTCCTTTTTCAAGCGATGGATTGAACAGTGCTCGGTGAGATGTTCAAAGCTTGGGATATTTTTTTATAACCTAATCCTGCTTTAAACTTCTCCACAACTTTATCCCTGACCTGTCTGGTGTGTTTCTTGGTCTTCATGATGCTGTTAGTTCACTAAGGTTCTCTAACCTATGAGGGCTTCACAAAGCAGCTGCTTTTATACTGAGATTCAATTACACACAGGTGAACTCTATTTACTAACTAGGTGACTTCTGAAGGCAATTGGTTCCACTAGATTTTAGTTAGGGGTATCAGAGTAAACGGGGCTGAATACAAATGCACGCCACACTTTTCAGATATTTATTAGTAAAAAAATTGACAGCAATTTATCATTTTCCTCCCACTTCACAATTATGTGCCACATATTCACATAATAACACAATAAAATAAATTTTTGGTTGTAAGATGACAAAATGTGGACATTTTCAAGGGGTATGAATACTTTTTCAGGGCACTGTACCAAATTATATTATTGCAAAATTAAACCAATTTATGAGCTCCCTTTTTCAGTACAAAGTCTTCAATGCATTAGTCATTCAAACAAGTAAGACTGTGCTAAAGTCTGTTGAAGGAGTGTTAATAAAACTGTTATCATATTGACCATCTTCCAGCAACAGTTTCATTACTTTTTTTCAGTTAGGCCATCTGAATCTGACTCTTGGATGTCAGCCATGCTGTAATCTGAATTCACAGAGCGTCTGTTGAACTTGGCAATCATAGCCCCACAGTCACCTTTTCAATTGTGTGATTAAAAAGTAATCTGGAAGAGATCTTAACAATAAATGTGAGAATTGCTTTCAATCATCTAAACATTTTGACAACAGTTTAAAAGAGTTTTACGAGCTGAATCACCCTTGTGATATTTTAAAGGGATTGTGCCATTAAAAAAAATATATATTTTTGGACTAAGATACATATACGGTCGCACAAAGTTGTTGGAATATCCGATCATTCAGAACAAGGTGACGTAAACCACGTACGACGCTACTATAAAGAGACCAGTAGCCAATAGCTTTCGTCTCGTCTTTTTTTTTTTTTTTTTTTTTTGTGGTTGAACTGGATGGATTTTCAACCTGACTAACTATGTAACTATGTAATTTATTCCGAGCATGCGTGGCACTTTGTGCATCGGAATTGTATACACACAATCAGAATTTATACGATCGGATTTTGTTGTCGGAAAGTTTTAGATCCAGATCTCAAACTTTGTGTGTCGGAAATTCAGATGGAAAAAGTCAGATGGAGCCCACACACAATCGGAATTTCCGATAAGACAGTCCAATCGCACATTTTCAGTCGGAAAGTCCGACTGTGTGTACAGGGCATTACAAGGAATATGGAGGCTGATTATGCTAACCAACGTTTTTTAATGAAAAAGCTAGTTGCCTGGTTGTAATGCTGTTGTACATCAATACTATTTGAGTCACTTGCCTGGGACAAGCATGCAAATCAGGAAAATCAAGATAAATTTAGGCCTCATGCACATGGATGCTTACTAGCTTCTGTGTGCTGAGGCCTAAAATCCAAAGCACATGCCACAGTCAATGATGTACTGGGCCATGCCCAAGTAAATGCAGATGGCTTTCTGCATCAGCTCTTACCCATGCAATGCTTCTCCACTTTTGCATGTGAGGAATGCATGCACGGGTAGTTGACGATGCAGAAGCCATCAGCGTTTACCCAGGCATGGCTGCATATAGCCATTCATTTGCATTTGCAGCTGTATGCAGGAAATGTGGCTTCCTGGGTGTCTGACAATTAGGAATTTTATGTCTCAGCACACAGGAGCTAGTAAGAACTTTAAGCCTTAGCGCACATTTAAAAAAGAATAACAAACAGGTTTATACTTACCCGCTCTGTGAATGGAACTACACAGAGTGACCTCAAACCTCCTCTTCTCAGGTCCTCTGCTGGCGCTCCTGGATTCTCTCCTCTGGCAATTTCAATGTTGGTCCCTCGTGCAGGCTTGCTCCCAAGTCTCACTGTCTGCATCTATTAACACAGACAACCAGACTCGGATCCACCCCCCCCCGCGCTTCCTTGTCATTGGATCTTTGATTGACATCAGCGGGAGCCAATGGTTCCCGCTGCCTCAGCAAAGCCTGTGGGACCATGAATTGAGGGGAGAGAAGTGTTGCAGACATGCGCAGTGCTGGATCGAATGAGGGCTCAGGTAAATAGAAGGGGAGGTCTGATGTCTAAACATTTTTTTACCTTAATGCAAGGAATGCATTAAAGCATTTTTTAACCCAAAAAAGTAAAAATAAAGATCCTGTTCCTTTAAAGCATGTTATACAGCACAGTACTCGTGCTATGTATTTTGTCCCCCTCTATCACCTGTAATACCTGGCTGATCCTGACAGTTTCTACCCTCCCTGTACATTGACCACAATATATCAGGACTACTGAGCCCTGACACCATGGTCAGAGTATGTGCCTCCGTCATGCGCTGCTATGTGCAGCTCTCCTGTGTCTCCTCTGGCCTCCTCCCCTCCCCTCCCTGCCTGTCATCTCTCACTATCGCTGATCTGCTCCTCTCCCCAATGCTTCAAAATTAACTGATCATTAGATCATCTCCTCTGTCATTTAAAAAGCTGAATCCTAGTGCCTATGCTTGTCACAAATGAGGCAGTTGTTGGGCAGGTTGCATTCCCTTTGAATGTCAGCCAGCCAAGCACTGGCATTGTATGACCGGTGGAAATGACCACAGACTTTTCTGGCCTGCCTTAGGAGATCTTGTAAGCTTGGGTACCTGGTCAAGAAACGCTGCACCACCAAATTCAGGACATGTGTCATGGTTATGCAGTGATCTTCCTGTGTTTGCTTACCTCCCCTCATGTGTTCAGACTAAGAGGCCAGCCACTTCCACCAGGTTTTTATAACCTCTCCTCTAAGCATGGCTCCACCCCAGGCCCTATCAGGGAGCCCTATATTAACCTGTGCACTGCAGGCCATCAGTGCTGATCAACCATTGTGTATTCCTTTGTGTGTTAGCTTCCTGTTACCTGCCGTGTGCTCTTCTACTGTTTTCCGTTACCGACTTTGGCATGTCTTTGACTATTCCTGTTTGCCTGTGATCCTGACCTTTTGGCGTGTCCCCGACTATTCTTGTCTGCTTGTGGCCCCGACCTTGGCTTTGTCCCTCACCATCCCTATCCTCCTGTTGCCTACTGTGGGCGTGAGCTGGGGGACCCTGGGGGTCGTGACCTGGAGCCAGTTGCAGCCAAGTCCATCCTCACCACTCGAGGCTCTGGTGAACACCTGCTGGCTCTTAGACTCCATGCTCCAGGGAATCTTACGCTCTAACCCCGGTGGGACCTGTCTCCCGTCCGCAGCAGTCAGCCGTAGGGTCCACAACCTTGCGGTGCACTCTTGATCCCTACGGTGTGCATCTGTCACCTCGCCTCAAGGTGACCTGACAGTTTGATCAGCCATGGACCCGGCTGACGTGCCGCTTCCTGCAGATGATCCATTGCAGAGCTTAGTTCGCAGACTTGAGACCCAAGAATCAGACCCAGGTGATGCGATTCCTTCAGGATTCGGCATTGCGTGTTGAACAGGTTCAGGCCTCATTAGGACCCCCGGTTCAACAACCTCAACCGCTATCTACCGCTGCACCTATCGCATCAGTCGCAGCCACACATTCATTACAACTACCAGCTCCGGTCCGTTTTTCTGGGGACTCCAAGGCTTGCAGGGGGTTCCTTAGCCAGTGCACAATTCATTTTGAATTTCAGCCCCAAAACTTCCTGTCCGATCGGGCAAAAGTCGCATATATCATATCCCTCCTGTCCGGCGAGGCGTTAGCTTGGGCTGCCCCTCTGTGGGAACTGAATGATCCAGTGGTTTCTAGCCTGTCTGATTTCTTGAAACTTTTTCGGAATATCTTCCAGGAACCGGGTCGTATCTCCTCAGCGGCTAGCGCTCTTTTTCGTCTCCGTCAAGAGTCTGCGTCTGTGGGACAGTATGCTCTTCAGTTCCGTATCCTCACAGCTGAATTGAGCTGGAATAATGAGGCCCTAGTTGCAACCTTTTTACATGACCTCTCTGATAGAGTGAAGGATGAATTAGCAGGAAGATCCCTTCCTGCTGATCTGAACAGTGTCATCACCTTGTGTAACCAGATCGATATTCGCTTTCAGGAGAGGGCCCTGGAAAAAAGACGCCAGCACTCCCCGTTCTTTAGGCAGCCTGAGCCCCCAGTCCCTTCTCTTCGATCCGAAGAACACCCCCTGCCTACTGAGGAACCTATGCAGTTGGGCTGGACTAAATTATCTCCCAAAGAACGTGCTAGGCGCAGAACTCTGGGCCTATGCCTCTATTGTGGGGCCAAAGGCCATTTCCTTGACACTTGTTCTCTTCGTCTGGAAAAACGCTCAGGGCTAATACATCTGGAAGGTGGAGTATTAGACCCTGAAATATCACCTTCACCTTCTCGTCTTCTCCTTTCTGTGTTGCTTCATGTTGGTGCTTCCTCTCGTTCGGTCTCAGCACATCTGGATTCCGGAGCCGCTGCCAATTTCATGGATTGGGAAACTGCATCCTCCATGAGACTTACCCTTTTGCCCCTTACAGCGCCATTGGTGGTCTTGGCGATTGATGGCACGGTTCTCCCAGGGGGCCCTATCCGCTTTCAGACTATTCCTGTTAAGATGTCAGTAGGGAAACTCCACCAGGAGTGGATATCCTTCCTTGTCTTACGTAAGGCTTCATCTCCTATCATATTAGGTCTTCCTTGGTTACGGCTCCATTCTCCACACGTTGACTGGTCTGCTGGACAGAGCCTGGCTTGGGGTTCCTCCTGTTCCTCTTCCTGCCTACTCAAGGGTACCCCAAAGGAGAAACTTCCTGTTACCACCATCCCAGTATCTTCTGCTCTTCCCACTGTATATAGCGATCTCTGGGATGCGTCCTGCAATAGTCGGACTGATGCACTCTCTAGGTCATGTGGTACTCTGGATGAAGGGCCCACCTATGAACCTGAGTCGATCATTCACTCCAGTTCGCATAACCATTTACCTTTGTCTGTCCCTAATCTCCCTTGGACGTACAGCCAGGCTAACTTGTCTGCAAGTTCCACAGTTGCTATGCCCTGTGATGCGATTGAGATGGTCGCTACACCTGACAATACTATTCAGTCGACCTCTGCACCAGTTATGCCAGTCCAGCCCATGCCCAATGAGCTTCCTGCTTCTTGTTCAGCACCTTCGGTGACCTGGCCTCACCCTACTGCTACTATGTCCGTTCAAACCCGTTTAAGAGGCTCAATCCATCCTTTGGAAAGAATACCTCATTTGGCCAGGAGGGGTTTTCAATCTTTTTCTCAGGGTTCTCTGCATTCTGTTTGTGTTGCAGCTATCCAGCTTGAGTCTTGTGACATGTCACTTTCTAACCAACCTGACCTCAGGGATCCACTGACCTCTGCCCAGTCTGGTGGTCCTGTTATGGATGCCCAGCTCATCTTTAAGGGTGTGGGGGACCCTGCTCAGACTCCTGATCTTCTCATGCCCTTACCCATTCCTAAAAAGCCTTTAGTCCTCAAGTCCTCTCGTCCTCTCCCTACCTCTGTTTCGGTCTCTGAGGATAATCTAAAATACAAGGTTAGACAAGTTTTGGATTCCCGGCTCCGTAAAGGCATTCTTCAGTACCTCGTACTTTGGAAAGGGTTGAGCCCTGAGGAGAGGTCTTGGATCACTGCATCTGAGGTCTTTGCTCCCTGTTTGTTAAGGAGGTTCCATCTGGAGTTTCCCTTTAAGCCTGGACCCAGGCGGGGGAGGGGGAGGCCTCGTAAGAGGGAGGGTACTGTCATGGTTATGTAGTGATCCTCTGTCATTTAAAAAGCTGAATCCTAGTGCCTATGCTTGTCACAAATGAGGCAGTTGTTGGGCAGGTTGCATTCCCTTTGAATGTCAGCCAGCCAAGCACTGGCATTGTATGACCGGTGGAAATGACCACAGACTTTTCTGGCCTGCCTTAGGAGATCTTGTAAGCTTGGGTACCTGGTCAAGAAACGCTGCACCACCAAATTCAGGACATGTGTCATGGTTATGCAGTGATCTTCCTGTGTTTGCTTACCTCCCCTCATGTGTTCAGACTAAGAGGCCAGCCACTTCCACCTGGTGGTTTTTATAACCTCTCCTCTAAGCATGGCTTCACCCCAGGCCCTATCAGGGAGCCCTATATTAACCTGTGCACTGCAGGCCATCAGTGCTGATCAACCATTGTGTATTCCTTTGTGTGTTAGCTTCCTGTTACCTGCCGTGTGCTCTTCTACTGTTTTCCGTTACCGACTTTGGCGTGTCTTTGACTATCCCTGTTTGCCTGTGATCCTGACCTTTTGGCGTGTCCCCGACTAGTCTTGTCTGCTTGTGGCCCCGACCTTGGCTTTGTCCCTCACCATCCCTATCCTCCTGTTGCCTACTGTGGGTGTGAGCTGGGGGACCCTGGGGGTCGCGACCTGGAGCCAGTTGCAGCCAAGTCCATCCTCACCACTCGTGGCTCTGGTGAACACCTGCTGGCTCTTAGACTCCGCGCCCCAGGGAATCTTACGCTCTAACCCCGGTGGGACCTGTCTCCCGTCCGCAGCAGTCAGCCGTAGGGTCCACAACCTTGCGGTGCACTCCTGATCCCTACGGTGTGCATCTGTCACCTCGCCTCAAGGTGACCTGACAGTTTGATCAGCCATGGACCCCGGGCTGACGTGCCGCTTCCTGCAGATGATCCATTGCAGAGCTTAGTTCGCAGACTTGAGACCCAGGAACCGCATCAGACCCAGGTGATGCGATTCCTTCAGGATTTGGCATCGCGTGTTGAACAGGTTCAGGCCTCATTAAGACCCCCGGTTCAACAACCTCAACCGCTATCTACCGCTGCACCTATCAGTCGCAGCCACACATTCATTACAACTACCAGCTCCGGTCCGTTTCTCTGGGGACTCCAAGACTTGTAGGGGGTTCCTTAGCCAGTGCACAATTCATTTTGAACTTCAGTCCCAAAACTTCCTGTCCGATCAGGCAAAAGTCGCATATATCATATCCCTCCTGTCTGGCGAGGCGTTAGCTTGGGCCGCCCCTCTGTGGGAACTGAATGATCCAGTGGTTTCTAGCCTGTCTGATTTCTTTAAACTTTTTCGGAATATCTTCCAGGAACCGGGTCGTATCTCCTCAGCGGCTAGCGCTCTTTTTCGTCTCCGTCAAGAGTCTGCGTCTGTGGGACAGTATGCTCTTCAGTTCCGTATCCTCACAGCTGAATTGAGCTGGAATAATCTCACCTCGCCTCAAGGTGACCTGACAACATGTACCAAACATGGAACTTGGGTCAAGTGTCCCTGTCGGAGGGCAGAGAGAAGGTTGGTGCCATTGTCACATACAACCATTCCTGGCTGAGGCTGGTATGGCGTCAACCACCTCTGAGCCTGCCGCTGCAGAGCTGACAGAATCTCTGCCCCAGTGTGGCTCCTGTCTCCTAGGCAGAGCAACTCAAGCACCGCATGGCATATTTAATCCTGACTGCTTGCATAGCCCCTTGAGTGCTTAGGGAGCACTGATGGTTCTGAGGACAATTCTGCAGAAGAGACCATAGAGGAAGAAGAAGAGGAGGGAGAAGAGCATACAGATGTTGTGGCAGAATTACTACCAGCTTTTTGGTGGCGTGGTGGCGGAACAAGCTCCAACGCTGAACCCTGTCCTGCTTCCTTCCCAGCTGCCAGCAGAGTTACCCAGTGCTCCGTGAAGGAAAGGTAACATCTCTGCCCATGCCTGCTGGACCATGAATCAGCAGTAATATGAACCTTACTGCTGACCGCCTTGTCCAACGAGGCCAAAACATTGCCTTCCACATGACGGCAGAGAGACGGAATGGTTTTACGTGAAAAGAAATGCCGTTTTGGAACCTGCCACTGGGCTACAGCACATTCCACAAATTCACGAAAGAGGGCTGAGTCTACCAGCTGAAAAGGCAGCAGTTGTAGTGCTATCAATTTAGCCAAGCTAGCATTTTACGATTCAGCAACTGGTGTAACGAAATTTGCCTGCTGAAATCAACTAGTGGTGTATTGCTAGCAGATTGGCTGCAAGTACTTGTTACACCTATTGCTATACCTTTATTCCTCTCAGTGCAGGTTTTTGAGAGGACTGGAGGTATAGTAGGGTTTGAGTTTCCCAGATGAGGGGCAAGGAGAAGTCCGCTTGCATGGCAGGTCGTCATGTGTCTGGTCAAGCATGTGGTGCCCAAGCGGCTGCTGTTCTGGCCACTATTGATCCGCTTATGACATAGGCTGCAAACAGCAACGGTGAAATCTACTGCACACGTGTTGAAAAAAAGGACCACGCCAAGGAACTTTTAAAAGTCAGCTGGTAGTCAGCAGTACCCTGTACCTGCGGAGCTCTGCGGTGTGATGCAATAGGGTGGCTACCCTTAAGCTACCCCCTGGAGGACATCCTGCCTCGTTGGATGTGTGCCTCCTCCTCACTTTCCTCCTCTATTCTCTTAGGCACCCAAGTACAGTCAGTGACCTCATCATCCCCTCCCTCCTTGTCAATAGAGCAAACTTAGCAGTATTCTGCAGCTGGGGGAACATGACTGCCAGTTTCTTGTCCTTTTGTGGCACCCCCTCTATCTAGTCTCATGTTACTCCCTTCCTCAACCTGGAAACCAAAATTGGAGCTTTCAAATTGCTGCACATCCTCCAGCAGCATGTAACCGACACTGTGGGTGAATAATTCTGGGGACTCCTCCATGCATGATGGTGGGGGTACAGTAGGCATAACTGTGGACAAGGAGTCGATGGAATAGGCCACTTTGGCAGCTGCGTTGGAAGGCAAACTACTACGATCCTATGTGACAGAGAATGAGGCGGATGGTGTCCATTTCTACTCCACCAACTCTTGTGCATTTTGTGGCTCAAGAACACGGCCAGCAGCAGAAAAAAAAAAACAAGCGTGCCCCACGTGCCTCCCCCATGTCCACAACCACCACTGTTGACTGTAGACACAGAGGCTGCTTGCCCTCTTTTAGCGGCTTGTGAGCGTCTGCCTCTACTTGGTGGCCTTCCAGACATGATGGGGATTTTTTCTTTTCACAGCACACTACACTACACGTTATTATATACTGTGTACATCGGCTGCACTGTATTATATACTGTGTACACCACCTGAAGTGTATTAGAAACTGTACACTACTGAACGCACTGTATATATATAGGCAACACTGAATGCAGAGTGTATATATATATTTATGGCCCAGAGCCCTCTGACCGATACGGATAAGGATGACAAACAAGGTTAACATAAACTCGCTTACTTGAACCGGACCTGAAAGTGTGCCCTGGCCTAACGTAGGGTATACCAAAATAAGGGGGCATACCCTAGATAGAGAAATGAGTAATAAATGAAATGAAAATGAAATGGAGTGAAATGAGTACTCACCCGAGGAGTATAATGCTTGAGAAATGCCCTGACAGGGGATGGGTGGGTGGGTATCGCGCACCGGAACCGACGAGGGAGCTAGGCGAACGGGCTGGTTATATACTCCACCGGGCTCCACCCATAATTCCAGGCCACCATACTGGCCTTTCCATTTATGGCCCAGAGCCCTCTGACCGATACGGATAAGGATGACAAACAAGGTTAACATAAACTCGCTTACTTGAACCGGACCTGAAAGTGTGCCCTGGCCTAACGTAGGGTATACCAAAATAAGGGGGCAAAAACATACAGGTAGGGAATGCCTTTATTGATTCGAGTTTGTTACTGGGTGAGCTTGACAAAGGCCTGGGCCATCTCTACTTGCGGATTGGGTATGTAACGGGCAAAACAGGTGGACTTCCATCTACCCAACTTTTTGATAACGTGGACCGGGACCCCTTGGCGGGAGGCAGTTGAAGCCGCTCCGATACGAAATGAATGTCCGGAGTAGTGAGCCGGATTGAGGTGAAGGATGCCCAGGAGTATCCTGACATGCTCCATGAACTGGGCTGCGTTCAGTGGCTTACCGTGGAATGGCAGAAGCGGGCCAGTTCCTGGTTGATCGGCCAGAAGGGTCAACAAGCTGGTGAGAATGGCGACCGGGCACCAGCGGTTGTTGGTTTTATAAAAATGTATGTCCGTACCTGGGCCAAGCTGCTGCGTCTTGGATACTGCTATATGTAGGATGAAATGGTCTCCGTGCCTGACCAGGTGGTGCTTGCATAGCATGCGAGCTGAGGGGCTACTGGAGGTAAACTCGCCTGGCCGTAAGAAGCCGTAGAAGGCCAGGTGTATGGCTGCTTGTATAATGATACTAGTGTGGAGCCCGAAAGGTGCAGTGGCCAGAATATCAGACATGTTTCTGAAAACGTCTCCTGTGATAGGCAGGCGTTTGGCGGAGGTCGTAGGCTGGCGTTTCTGGATGCCGCGCATGACAGCCCGAATGGCGTGAAAAGTGAACAAGGAGGGTTCGGCAGGGTCCTGGAGGGACGTAAAATGTTGTACCCCGGCCAGGTATAGCCGGATCGTGTTAAAGGACAACGCCAAGTCCGAGTGGCAATGGGCAATGAAGGCCAGGACTTGCTTGACCCGGGAGGTCTCTGTGGAGTGAGATGTTAAGAAACGGTTAAAGGCCCTCCAGGCTGTTTGGTAGGCCTTGCGGGTATTGTCTGAGAGGGAGTGATTGATGAGTTGAGTTGCGGCTACTAGGTGAGGGGTTAATCCAGGGTCAGTTGAGACCAGTCCGGGATAGCTGCTGACGTTGGTCCGGCTCCGGGCACCTGATCAAAAAAGGAAACTAAGTTAAAGCGGGAGAGGGCGTCCGCTGCCCGATTACATTTACCGGGGATAAAGGCACAATGAACATTAAATTGAAATAATAACGAGAGCTGGACCAGTCGCCGCAGGAAGGACATAATCTCCAGAGACTTAGACCTGCCTTTGTTAATGATTTCCGCAGTGGCGAGATTGTCCGTAGAAAAGGTCACTGTTTGACCCGACCAACTGCGGCCCCATGTGTGGGCAGCGGCAACGATGGGGTACAACTCGAATAGGGAGGACGTCTCGGTGAAGCCCGGAATTGCCAGTATCTGAGGAGGCCAGGGGGCTGCGAGCCAGAGGTGGCCAAAAATTGCCGCAAAACCCGTGGAGGCCGCTGCGTCGGTCACGACCTGCGGTGACGAGGAGGACACGGAGGGGATGAACAGGGACACGCCATTCCAGGACGTCAGGAATTCCTCCCACATGGCAAGATCTGCTATAGCTGCGGGGTCCAGGCTGAGGACGTGCTCCGGGTCTTGTGAATGGGACAGTAGGACTACCAGGCGCGATACGAATGCGCGACCTTGAGGGATGATGCGCATAGCAAAATTAAGCATACCGAGAAGGGACTGTAGCTGCCTCTTGGTGCAAGTTCTGGTGCGGGTGAAGTCCCTCATGACCGTCCTGATGCGGCTTAGTTTATCCGGGGGGAGGCTGGCCTGCATAGTGCTGGTGTTTAAGCTGACCCCGAGAAAGGTGATTGCCTGCGCAGGGCCCTCCACCTTGTGCTCAGCAATAGGGACGTTAAGGTTACTGAAGACCACCCTTAGTTTATCCAGATCCCCTGGAAGGGAGCCAGGTGACTCGATCAGCAGGAAGTCATCCAAATAGTGTATGACTCCCTGGCACTGGGCTACGTGCAGCAAGATCCATGCGAGAGCCTGCGCAAACGAGTCGAAGAGCCAGGGGCTACTCTTGGACCCGAAGGTTAGCTTAGTGGCAAAATAGTAGAGCTCCCTCCATTTCATGCCATGCCAGCACCAGAGAGATGGATGGATAGGAAGGAGCTTGAAGGCGTCCGAGATGTCGGCCTTGGAGAGCCATGTTCCTGTGCCTGACTTGAGAATGGCCTGGATGGCCGTATCTACGGATGCGTATTTAAGGGAGAACTCCTCAGAGGGGATAAGGGAATTAAGACTGGGGACAGAGGAAGAATAAGGCGCTGACAAATCGTAGACCAACCTAAGTTTATTGGAGAACTTGCCCTTGACAAGCCCAATAGGGCTGACTCGCCAGGTGTTAAATGGGGGCTTTGTGAAAGGGCCTATGATGAAGTCCCGGTCTAGCTCTGCCTGTAATAGCTGGTCGATGGCTTGTACATCCGTGGCTGCTGACCGCAGGTTCTGGCACTCGTGTGTAAGGTGAGGGAGAGAGACAAGTCCTGTATGAAAGCCCTGAGTAAAGCCCTGAACTAGGTAGGTGGCAAGTGAGGGGGTGGGATGATTGGCGAGGTAGACACTGAGCCACAACACGTTGACCCGGCTTAGTCAAGATCTTTTAGCCTGCTTGACCTCGCACATGAGCCTGGGATGAGCTCTATGACACGTGTGCATACATGGAGCAGCCTGCACTGGCTGAAATTGCACGACCCGCTGTTGTAGTTGTTACAGATGGCTGCGCCTCCCAAGGTCTTGACCGGGCGCCCCAGTTTATCCGTCTGCGGCAGGCGTACCGGCGCCGGTAGGCCCTGGGCAGTACCTGAGGTCGATGGACCGTCTACGGGCGGGGCTGCCACTGAGCTGGCACACCAAGTTGCGGTGTGAGTAGCCGACTGGCAAATGGCACAGAGGGGAGACCGCAGCCCCGCGAAGTGTCGGCAGAACAACTCGGTGTCCATGACACTCCAATCAGTAGGTATCTGAAATTGGGAGAGCCTGGCGGCCGCCTTAGCGGAGAAGGAGCGGTGATAGTCATAAAATGAAAAACCGCCGTATTTATACCCCAGGTCAACTACCACGTGGAGGTAACGATCCAGTTCCTCCCTCCTGCCGGGGGAGGCTGAGCAGATGACATCCCTCAGCATGCCGAAGGCAAAGGTGAACTCGGTGACAGAAAGTTTCCTGTCCAGCCTGGGGTTTTTGGCTTTGAGGACCACCGACACGTCCCCCCAAGTGTAAGCTTTGTTTTCTGCCAGCTCATGAATGGATATAAGGAGTGAAGCCAGATTGACGTCCTTGCCCTCTAGGATGTCCTTCCTGATGTTGGCTGATATTAAATGAGAAGGGTACACTACTGGTGTACACCCGGGGGTACCTGCGCTGGTGTTATCCACTGCTTGTGAAGCTGGTATTGGAGGAGAAACGACTGGGCGGGTCTCGAGGAGGGCCACCCGACTCTGAACCTCTGACATTGAGGTCGTCAGGGATGACACCAGAGTGTGAAGCTGCGTGATGGAAGCAGCGATAGAGCCCAGAGAGGCCTGCTGGGCACTATCCTCAACCGCGGCTGGGGGAGGAAAGAGGAGCCCAAAAAGTTCGGCCTTCCTGGCTGTGGCTGGAAAGGGTACACCCCTGCGCCTTAACTCGGCTGTTAGCCTGGGAATGGTCCACGCTCTGAAGGAACTTTGGCTGCCACTCTCTGAGACAAGAGAAGGGGACAACGGAGCCGTGTAGTCCTCGCTGCCAGCCTGGGACATGGTGGCAAAATCCAGGCTTGGTAAGCCTATTAATCACTGGGTCCGGGTTTTCTCCTGTACGGAACCTATGAGGGTGACATGGATTACAAGACTCGTAGGAGACTCCTGAGAAAACATTTTGAAGAGAAGGATACTACCGCTCGTAAGCGTTCCCCTCCCAGATGACCCTCTCTTACCTACGGAGGCACCGTTCGACCAGGTGCAGGTTGGACCTACTGAGAACTCGACTGACCTGAGGAGATGAAGGTGAAGTTTTGTTTGAGAATCCAACACCTAAAGAGAGATGTCTAGCTAACTAGTGGAGGTGAGACTGGAAATGTGATAATTGACATAAATGAAATGAATTGACAACCGAAATTTGCTCTTTTTAGAATAACGTACGTACGACAACAGAGACGTGACTTGGTTGCGTCGCCGATGCAAAAATATATATTTTTTCCCTTTTTAATTCTTTGAGGCAATTCAATAGTGAAATGAGGCTGATAGTCAAGGCCCCCCGATAGAAATCCGATATTGAAGAGTCAACTGGACTAACCGGGAAGCCGTATGTGACCGTGAAATGAGTGGATCCGCCATGACAGAGATCTGAATCGCCATGCCACAAACTTGCGACCGAGCACGAAACGGACTCTGGAGCATGTACTGAAATGAGGCCGTTCCTGGGGCACGCCGATACGAATTTAGTACACGGAAGTGGCTATTCGTACCGGAACGTGATAAGTGAAATGAAATGAAAACCCATGACAAAGACATGAATCAAAGGACGAGCCCATGAATCCAACAGAAGAATCCTGTCTTTGGAGCATGTACCGAAATGAGGCGTAACAGCTGGGCGCACCGGAACGAATCGGTACATAACCAAATGCAACAGGATTCGAATCGGAGCGTAATAGGTGACTGAAATGATATCCCATGACAGAGACAAGTTTCAACGACTGGACAAATGGTTACCATAAAGAATCCGTCTCTGGAGCATGTACTGAAATGAGGCGTAGCAGCTGGGCGCACCAGAACGAATCGATGCATAAGGAATGCGATGGGATTCGAATTGGAGCGTAATAAGTGACAGAAATGATATGCCATGACAGAGACAAGATTCAAT